>NC_056746.1:1577263111-1577315611 GCF_019279795.1 Protopterus annectens | reverse complement strand
AATAACATTTTGGTATCTTACCTCATGACATTGGGGAGTTATACTTTTGTATAAAGTAGATCAACCTGTATCTTCCAAAACTAACTTTTTGTCACAGTGATAAAGATGAATATAAGCAGTGATGTAAAATATAACAAACAATTCAAGACACCTACTCGCCCTCTCTGATCAATAAAAATTTCTAGATGTGCCTCTCTTCACGTTTTCAGTATTGTACTTGAGATAATAAGGTTTGTCAATTAATACTTTTAACACTTGAGCATATACATATATATATATATATATATATATACACACACACACACAAATATACATGCACAGGACTTTTGTACATATCTAGTGGTAAAAATATGCATTTTCAGTGACATTAGAGTTAACATGAATTTATCCCTTGTCTGAGTCATGAAGTAATTTTTCTATCACACTGAACATCTTGGTTGTTATTTACCTTGCCTACTTTTCCATAATCACCTACAACAGTGGGCTCACATGCTTGAATTCCTTTATAGTTCTGCAGAAAAACCATCTCATGTGGCAGGGAATTACACACAGCAATCTCCATAGCACAGTTCTTCCACATGTAATGTAAAAAACACTTCTCTGTCAACAACTCGACATCCTGCCTACTGCCCCCTCTCTCTCATCTTCACAGTGTCTTACATTGTTGTAGAGACCAGGACATACCACCCTGCCTCTTTCTTTCAAACGAAGAGTACAAAGTGGTGTAATATCTAATCATCCAATCTCTCAGAGCCAGACACTAATATGGTAAAATAAATTATGTAATGCACTTCATTAAATGCTCAACTGACCTATCATTAGTGGAAAAAAAAGTCCAATGAATAACCTTCAATAAGTGTTACTGTTAGGGGGCACTCCATTAAATTAGACAGATGAGCCCATTATTTGATTGAGGTATGGAGGACTGAACAGCACTTGTTGCCTAAAATTGTTTTCTTTCAGTTTTTACCTAAAATTATATTTTGTGACCTCACTATTAGAATGAATTAGTAGGGGGATGCACTCCCTAGTACGGGGGGGGGGGGGGTAGTTAAGCTTCATCACCAATAAATAATACAATTTTTTTAAGTTTGATTCTGTTTGTGTCCTTCAAACAATAGAACTGAAGTACTAAAACACATTGTTTTAAGTCATATTTTGCAAAAAAAAAAAAAAAGAAAACATAAACCAGTACTGCATCTAGCAAATGATTCTGAAAAATTCTGCTATCAGTTGACACCAAGAGCCATAAGACCTAACAAACTGACAGAAGATGTCAGGGTACTCATTCTTGTACTAGTAAAAGCAAACTGTCAATACCTCAAATACACAACGCCCCACATATATGTACGAAACCACATCGCAGTACCAGAGTTGGCTTGGTATTTTCGGATAAGAATTGGATGAGGCACTGGAAGCAAACCCACCAAGGTTCCATGCTGCAAAAACTTTAGAATTTCAGACTCATCAGTTAGGCCCCTGTAAACAGACAGAACATTACTCACCTGGTGTGCCATTTAACAAGACTGTTACCATCATGCATCATAACACAAAGTACTTTTTATCCTGCATCCAAATAAAAAAATACTTCAAAGAACAACTGTATAAAAAAATTAAAACTACAGGACAGTATTATGCTTAACATTTACTTGCATTACAGGATGGGCTTTTACAAACCTGTAACAAACAACATTAGAGGTTAAGTAATACTATCTGGCAAATTGCGGCATTAACCAAAAAAGTGTCCCCGTTGAGTGGTACAAAGCACTGCTGATGCTCCTCCATAAGGGTGGCTTTACAACCACAGCAGGTAATTACAGACCTATCAGTCTTACAAGTCTCATCTGCAAAACCTTTGAATGTATTATAACTGACCTGATAAACTGTGATAAAAAACCTTGTTAGACTTGATACCCAACAGTATGGCTTTGTGAAGGGCAGATCCTGTCTATTTAATGTGGCAAACTTCTTCAAAAGGGTTACAGAGACTGTTTTGTGTTACAGAAAATATAATTTGATGTTCACAGGCTACTGCACAATAACAAATAATCCGAGTAAGCTGTTGCTCAAAGGTAATCCTTTTGAAGAAGTTTATCACAATGCAGATGGTTGTTCATGCATTTCACACAGCATATCTTGACATAGCTACGTTCTTTCCACATACTGGCATTACACAAAATCCTAAAAGCTTTAAAAATCAACCTATATGTACTAAGATGAACAGCAAACTGGCTTAAAGGCAGAATCAACACAGTGCGAGTTGCAGGTGCTTTATCAGAAAGTATAAAATTGGTCAGCAGTGTTCCTCGGGCCATTTTGCCAAGACCTCTCCTTTTTTAATTTACTTCTCAAATTCCCAAGCAGACAGCCAAGACCTCTAGCTGACAAAGTCTGCAAACAACTGTAAACTCGGAGTTGTTTTAAAGTCATACTATGACACTCAAATTCTCCAGAATGAACTCTCCCTAGTAAACTACTGGTTTTCCAAAAATGGGCTCAAACTAAATGCTAAAAACTATAGTATCATCACTTTTGGCAAACAACCCCTCCCGTCATCATACTTTACAGGCAATGCGCCATTACAAAACAAGAATGCAGTCAGGGACCTAAGGTACTTGGGTTGATACCTCCGGTCATCAGGAAATCCTTTTATTTAGCCCAGCTCATTGTCAAAGGAATTTCACTCCTGTAACTGCTCCCATAAATTCAAAATTGCTCAGGCCAGTTACAGAGTGCAACCCCATTTGGAATGTATCTCACTAATCATATCAAACAATTAGAAAGACCTCAATGATTCCTAAACAAAAAGTTCACAGGCCTAAAGTCCCTGAGCTACCAAGAGAGGTTGGAAGCTTTATCCATTAATTCAACACTTTACAGACTTTTGAGGGAAGATCCCTGTCTCGCTTACCTTGACATCAGAGATCCAACTGTCATGGAGCTCCTATTTATGTATTTTAAGTACTTTTATTTATTTTATGTATTTTGATGTATTTTTTTATCTGGAGACTTTCACCCTGGGCTTCCGCTGAAAATGGACCTGTGTCCAGTCGGACATTCCCAGTAAACAAATGTAAAATTAATTTCTCCACAAGTGCGATATCTCCACCAATACTAAAACCAGGAACCTAAATCTTCATCAAAAGATAAATAAAACATGGAGGAAGGATAGGTTTACAACCTAGCACCTCAAAACCCACAGGGATTAACTTCTCCTGCATGTCAAGCAGTACTTTTCATTATCTTTATTTAAACATAAATTCAACGACTAGATAGGTATCCAGAACCTTACTCTGAGATTGACTGGTATGGCCCTCCTGGAGAAAGGAGGTGGAGCCTAATGGAGGATGCTGTCAAAGCATGAATGGTCACAAGACTCATTGCACTTGGAATATCTATGAATCTATGAAGCTGCATTACTTCTATGCAACTGTAAGCATAACAGTCCAGTAAAAAGTGCTCCAAGTGGTACTGAAAAGACAAAGACAACTGCTAGCTGCCACATTTCCTTAAGGCAGTAAGGAAAGCCATATGTTACTTTCATATTCAAATTTTACAACTGAAGTAATATGAATATTTGGTTAAGTGCGGTACATGCACCTATTACATACTTTTCATAGTACTACTTACTAAACAAGTATATTAGAAACTTCGTATAAACATGCTATGGACATAATATCAACTGACAGTAAGTCCAAAAGTACTACATCTTACAACAGCTGGAAACTGGATTAACAGAAGAATCTGAAACTAGGAGGCTGCAGCTAGTATGAGTAGTGAGACTCAGAAGTTTACCCAGACCCATCTGTATTACTAATACTTCACAATAATTGTTTATGTGACGTTTCCAATATTTTTATGTACTGGTGTTTAGTACTAACATTCTAAACTTTACTTTTCAAACCTGCTGCTTCTTTCCAGTAATATTCCTGACCAGGAGTACAGGAAGCCCATTTGTACTGGCAGATGACACCAACAATCTTAGCATATGAAAGCATAACAATTTTCCTTAAAAGAAAATACATCATTCTCCGGTCAATCATGGGGAAGCAATACACTGTCTTTTGACATAGGGAGCCAAAAAACAGAAAGAGAGAGGGAGAGAAAGAAGGCATCATGCAGTATACATAATATCAATTAAAATCAGAAAGGGATGCTCAAGACCTATAACCCCCCCCCCAACCCCCCCCCCCCACAAATTTCTACTGACATTGCAAACAGAAAGACATACACATGATCTACAACAGCAGAAGTTATCTCAGCATGCTGCACGTGTATGTGTCAACAACAGGATCTTCAGTTCTCACACAGATTACTCAAGCCTCCCATCTGTTTACAGCCCACCACACAGAAGCAAAATAACAAAGTATCTCAACTATTCTGGTAAAGCTTCACTCTGCCATACTATGCCACTTCAATTTAAATAAGACACTTATCTCACAAGTTACCTCATTCATAGCACATCCAGTACTCACCCAGACTATCAGACTCATCCCACTACAGAAACCCAAAACTTACTTAGAATGGACCAGAACAAACTAGGTACCTTGTGGCCATCAAACCTCAGTAAATAACAAATACATTCTTATGTATTAGTCGATTCACAAAAACAATGTCCCTTTCTCCATGAAGGGTCCTGAGGTTGGGTTTACCCTCTCCATCAGTAAAAACCAGCACCTACTTTCAATTTTTTTTTCATGCTCTGAGCTTGATGTGCAGAAGAAGATACACGCTTTGATGCTGTACACTGACTACATAAGCATGCTTATCCCCCTATGCCTGTCACTTCATCCCCTAGCCATTACTGACTGCACACCTGCAAATGAAGAAAATAATATGGCACGCTACTGCTAAAAAAAGATATGCTAGTATATATTTATCCATTTTACTGGGACTTTAACAGACAAGACTGGATGGAAGAAACTATCCTCAGACAACAGGGACAAGGTTTCTTATTGTGCAACAGCCTGTTGGCATCAAACTGTGCTCTCTCTCACTCAAACAGCAGGAGCTGTGCCACAAGTCACAACACCCAGAAATGGTCCTCTGCAAAAGCTGTACCTGGGAGAAGCAGGCTACCAGGAATATCTGTTATTGTGCAATAGCCCTTGGATATCAGATTGTGTCCTCTGCCACTCAAACAGCAGGAGCTCTGCTGCATGTCACACCACTGAGAACTGTCCCTAAGTAAAAGCTGTACCTTTGAGCAGCAGCCTAGAGGGATTATCTGTTGTTGTGCAATAGCCTGTGGAGATCAAATTGTATCCTCCATCACACAAAAAGCAGGATTGTTCTGCCACATGTCACACCACAGAGAAATGGCCCTATGCAATTTGTTAAGAGCTTAGCTGTATATTAATGTGAAGTATATCTCCACAGTTCCAATTGTAAATGCAATAAATCCAATACACAGTTTGAATGACAATAAAACACTCAATATTTATTCAAACAAAACAAAACAAAAAATGGTAAGCGCTTTCGTTCACAAAGAACTTCTTTAGACCTGGATGTCACACATACAAAATTCACATTTATAGTTTGCCCAAGTCACATGACCCAAAACATTAGCAGTGTTTTAACCCTTTCTTACATAACACTGCTTTAAAGTTTTCAATATCATTTATACCTGGATCTGCACCTGTGTTTAGCCTCACTTGCCAAGCATATTCTTTCCAGTTTAAATCCACTTCTGCATCCCATCTCTTGTCTGCATTTATGACTTGGTCAATAACAGTAAAACTAAAACCCACTTTAACTCTGTTATGACAGTTAACATGTCTTGCTAGGGCATTAGTTACATCTAGTTTTTCAACTGCCCTCAGGTGCTCATAAATTCTGCGATGGAAGCTACGTATAGTTCTTCCTATGTAAAATCCATCGCACGAATTGCATAATACTAGATACACAATGAATTGAGACTTGCAATTGTAATTCCCCTTGATAGTAATAGTAAAGTCCCGAAACTTTACTATTATTTTGTTCCGCAGTACCAAAAACTTACAATAATTGCACTCTTCACATCCCATTACAGGTTCATAGGCAGGTACTAGGCTATTGGCCCTAGGGCCTATATAAGCCTAGCCAAAAATGTACCCTGGCTTTCGCCACCCAAGAAAATTATTTTCCTGTGCCCCTGTCGAGCAGAGCCACAGAAGTGATCCCTGGGGTGAATTTCCTATTTCCCATCCAATCATCAAGATTTTTCTTGAAGAGTGCTAATGAGGAGCTCTGTTTGACATAGATAGATAGTCTGTTCCAGAGTATGGGAAGTCTGTGGGACAGGAATCCATCCCTCCAGCATTTTCTGTTTATTGTGGTGACAAGGTTTAGGTCCCTAGAATGTGTAGCTCGGAGGGATTGGGATTTCTTTAAGTGGAGCATGTCCAACAGCTCTGGGTTTGACATAGCTTTGTATGTTAGGCAGAGATCGCCTCTGAGTAGGCGATATGCGACAGAGTAAAGCTGGAGTTTTCTGAGACGGTCTGCATAGGGCATCGCTTTGAGGCCAGTAATCCTCTTTGTGAGGTATTTCTGTGACCTTTCCAGTTGTTGTAAATGTCTTGTGAGGTACATACCAAAAGGGGCGTTATACTCTATAATGGGTCTAATGAGTGATGAGTAGAGGGGAACAATGATCTCTTTTTTTCTGGATGAGAAACCTTTTCTGATGAGGTGAGGTATATTAAGTAAGGAGTATTACATTTTTTGGCTTCAAAAAAATCCTTAAGACTTCCCTCTTTTTGCGACAAAAGTAGGACTCTCACATAAAAAAGCACCTAACTCTTGGAAATTTTTCAAAAATGTCCAATTATTTGTGATGATCTGCTTAATACTGTACATATCTACTGAATTTTCCAATGTACAACTCAGATTATAATCTACTCTTTCACTATTTCTTTCAACATCCTTTATTGTCCTTTTTTTTCCTCACAGTTTTCATTTTATCTACTGCTTCACTTATTACCCCAAAAGGGTAACCCCTGATTAAATTTTTTTTTTTCTTTCACAAAAATGAATTGATGGATGGTTTAAGGGAGCATCCAGTAATTTAGCATTTACATGATCTGGCAAATTTTGCTCCTTAAGACAAGCATGCCTTCTAAGTATAGGCCCAGTGACAGCAGCCCTGCAAGATGCTTCTAAAGAGTAAAAACCACATTGCAAAATATGTTTACCAACTTGTTCAGCAGAATGCATTAAATCCTGTAATTCTTTATTTTCAGCACAGTCAGGAATAAACATCATTTTCTGTTTAAGTTGTCCCATAATATGCTGCTGATACTTTAACATATGAAACTGGCAGTTTAAGGCCATAATGGCCAAAGTAGCAGAAGTGTATACCTTCTTACCCCATCTGTCCAAGGCCCTCGAATCTCTATCAGAGGGGGTAGGGTTTTTGGCAGTAGCAGCCTTAATGCCTATAGGTCCTTGGGAAATGGTCTCTGGGTCCACAGTAGGATTCTTGAGGAGAAAGTTGTAAGAGTCAGGTACTTTGTAATACCTGTCAGGCTTCCTGGGAGCTGGAAATAAAGTGTCTGGGGCCAGGCTAGATTCCAACAAGGCATCATCTACAATGTCCAGGACAGGAGGGATAGCTAAAGGCCTGTGTTGAGGAAGGAGTAAGAATTCCCTAAGCCTCTTTTTGGAGTCAGAGTAATCCTGGCTTTCCCAACGGAAATGCTCCCTAAGAGTGTGCAAGGTTTCACCAAAAGAAAAATCTTCTGGAGGGGAAGCAGAGGGAATGGAATCCTCTACATCAGAATCCTCATAGGTAGATAAGGACAAATCCTGGAAATCAGAAGAAACAGAAATTTCAGAATCCTGATCAGAAGAATCAGAAGGAAAATCAGTTCTAGGTCTCTTAGAGGGAGAAGGCTGGCTTTCCCTAATTAAAGTAATAAGGTCTTCAGCCATTCTTATTTGTTTTTTAGGCATATGGGCCTGACCATGTGGTCCGGCGTCAGTTTGGACATCGGTTTTCTAGGCGTGAGTCAAGTTTTAGGCCTTGAAGAACAAGAAGATGGCGTCAGTTTGAAATGCAAGTAGGCAGGCCTGAATACACCCTCAGATGCCGGTGCCTGCACAACGGCTCCGGACCCGTCCAAGGTAGAGACATCCGCAGGTTCCATAGTCGAAGAAGCATCTTGTGGCATACTGGACTCCGAATGGGTCTCAGTAGAGGCCTGCGAATCTGAAGTAGCGGGTATTAGGGGCTGCGAAGGCTCCTCATTGAGTACCGGTGAATTGGTGACTAGCTTAACGGAAGTATTGTCGGCAGCTTTGGACCTATGCAGTCTGTCTCTGTCTTTATCTTTACGTTTTTTCGGAATGTCGGTTGTTGGATGGCTTACCAAAGCCATTTCTGGATAGTTAAACAGAGTACCAAAATAATTTGCTGCAAAAAGAAACAGATGACGAATAGTCTATGGGGGTGAATAAGGCACAAAACCGACAGCGAGGGGTGTCGTGGTCTGGGCCTAAGCAAGGAATACAGTACGAATGAAAATCTTTATGAGGTATTTGCTTTCCACAGGTAATACAATTGTTAACTTTTACTGACATCGGTTAAGAGCAAGAAAAGGGATCCCCAACAGAGTACTTAGCTTTTTTGAATACTTCAGTTCTGAAACTCAAAAATGAAAATTTCAGGAGTCAGCCGACCGGCACGTGCGAACTGCTTCTACTTCAGGCACTGCACGGCAAGAAAGACTGATGTAATGGCGTCGGCTGCATGTTTTACACCCCGGACGACCTGACGTCATGGAAGAAGAGAGCATCCGATGCAGGAATCCAAGACTTTGATATTCAGCCCGGCTGAGGGCTTCCTGCAGGCAGATAACCCAAATGAAATGACTGCAACAGTGAAACACGAAGGACATCTGCAATAGTTCCTATCAGGAGAGAGTCCTGGAATGCTTGCAACGCATATAGTACCACTCTCATCTCTAGGACATTGATATGCAAGTGGCTCTCGTGTTCTTGCCATAAGCCTTGAACAATCTTTCCCAGATAATGTTCGCCCACCCAATCTGGGAAGCATCCGTGGTCAGTACAGCAGTCTGTTACGGGAATACAAACAGGCGGTTGAAGAATAACTGGTTCATTTGAAGCCACCAAAGATCATCCTTCTTGCATGAATATGTGACAATTGTCTGATGTGACAGTGGTAGCTCTTGCATGGACCGTTGGGCAAAGAGTAACCATTGGAGGACCCTCATGTGGAGACTTGTTAGAAGTACAAGAAGAACTGCCGCTGCCATGGTAACCAGAACCTGTAACGCAGAACTGGCCTGAACTTTTCTTCTTGCTATCAAGCTCCTGATTTGAAGGTGTAGGGACTGAATCCTCTTGGGGGTAAGTTTTGCCACCATTTCTTTTGAATCTAACTCTGCGCCTAAGAAAGTAATATGCTGCGAAGGCGACAAGGTAGACTTTTTGAAATTTATTGTAATGCTTTGCTTGGAACAAAGAAGCATGGTTTCATCCCTCGCTTTAATAGTAGATGCTTGGTGGTGGCGGTCAGGAGCCAGTCATTTAGATATGGAAACACATGGAATCCTAGATGTCTCAAGTGAGCCATAACCACTGCCATGCATTTGGCGAACACTCTGGGGGCTGTAGTGAAACCAAATAGCAGGGCTTGAAATTGGTAATGACTGACTCCTAGCCAAAAGTGTGTCTCCTGGATCGCCATTTTTACATGGTAGTACACATCCAATTGTCTTTCTCGAGAAAAGGAATCTAGACTGCAGTGTCACCATCCAGAACTTTGATTTTTTTACAGACCTGTTCAATCTGCTGAGATCCAATACGGGTCTCCAGTCCCCTATCTTTTTTGGAACTAAAAAGAACCTTGATTAAGTTCCAGATCCAATCTGGTCTGTGGGGACCTTTTGGATGACTCTTTTTTTCTAGCAACTTGTGTATCGCTAATGTAGCATAGTCCCTCTGACCGGGTGGAATATCTGGGATGGACTGATTTACAGGGGGGGGGGGGGTGGAAAAGGGTATGTAATAAACTCTGGGTATGATTGTCTGCTCCCATTTGTCTTGAGTGATTTCTAGCCAGGCGTTTGGGTACAGTGACAAGCGTCCCCTGACTGCCTCCAGAGATGGACAGGTAGGCCTCCCTTCAGGAGCACTGGAAGGGCTGGCCAGAGAACATATCTCTGTCGCCCTGATTCTGCGGACCCCCTCTGCCACGAGTTCGGCATCTTCTATCTGCCCCTGGGGGAAGTTTCACCACGTGTGCTGGAAAAAATGTTTTGGGATTTGTGGAACCACATCTTTCCACCTTTCTGACCTTTGGGATAAGGTCTAGTGGAGATGGAAAAACAGACTCCTATGGCAGACAAGGTTTTCCCTTCCTGTTCATACCTGGTCAAAGTTTCTTTCACATTTATCCAGAAAAGGGATGAGCCATCAAAAGGGGGGGGGGGGGATTGGTGAAGGAAGACTTTAAAGGTTCAGCAAAATTGCATAAACGCATCCAGGAATGTCTCCTTAAGGAAATTCCTGTACCTGCTGCCCTGCTCACACCATCAGCTGCATATGAAATCAGTCACATGGAGGAGTTAACCACTGAGTTGAGGGTAGAGAGCTGAGAGGAAACTTTACCTGCAATCCCCGAAGCTACAGTACCCTGAAGAGCATCTCCCAGCTCTTTTAGGAGATCGCTTTGAAGTCTTGCAAAATGGGTCAAGTAATTCAGCGACTGCAGCGTAAAAGCTGCTGAAGAAAAAGCACACTTTCCATACCTGTCCATAGTCCTTGACTCTTTATTTGAGGATGGACAGATGAGAAGGTCTCTGACAACTCCTTTTTGGTGGCCACCACCACCACCATCGCATCTACAGGGACACCTTTGGTCAAAAATTCATTTTGGTAGGAGCTGTAATGAATTTATTGGGCCTCCGTGGAACAGGCTCCACTGTATCTGGAGAAGTCCAAGCCTTACGAGATATCACGTTCATTAGCTGGTTGTAGGGAGGAGACACCCAGGAGGTGGAAGGACGAGACCCAAAAGCCTCCAGGTATACTGACTCGTTCTCTGAAGGGTTGGTGGGCTTCCAGCCACAGGGGCTTTCTGGGGCTCTACGCTTGGGGGGGAGAGGTGATGTTGAGACCAACACAAGTGCCTGGGAGGGAAGAGACCCTATGCCAGAGAGTGGAGCTCTCTGGGGTGACAGCACTCTCTCCATTAGCTCAAAATCCCTGAAGAGACAGAGGACAGACCCTGAGGCAGAGTGGGCAGCTCCGAAGCCGATGTAGAAGCCGAACTCAACCTCACCAAGGGGTACAGTTGGATCAGACAAAGACAACTGTTCGTGCCGACTCCACTCCCTGGACCCGATGGGTGAACGCCGGCTCCCAGACTCCTCGAAATCCGATGGAACCGAGGAAGTCGGAGCAGATGTCGGAACCGAGAAACCTAAGGGGGGGTCTCGGATCTGATGACTCCACTACTATCGGACTCAAGATCTATGACTCCAAAACCATAAGACGGGACAGAGGAGGAATCGAGGATGGGGACGGTGACTTGGATAGCTCCGATTCCTTTGGGGCTGGATCTGATAAAATTTTTGACAGCGCCGGTGTTCAAAGCAGTCTCTTCACCACCCACTCCACGTCATCATCAGATAAACTCCTAGAGGAACAGGAGGATAACGACGGAGATCTAGCCATTTCCAATATGGGTGATCTCAGAATAGGAGTAACCGGTTCCAAGACAGGAGACTGTCTTGTTGTCAGCAACTCTGTCGGCTCTGAGGACACAGAAGGAGCCGGAGAGGCAAATTTTGATTTGTCAGAGCCAAGAGCTCTTGGTTCCGATGCGACCACTTTTTTAGGTGGCTCCAAGGCCAGAGCCAAAACAGCAGATCTTTTAATTTTTTCAGCTTTAGAAGAGGGAGATGATGGTTTGGAGCTCTGGGATCCCTCTAAGGCTTCAGAGAAGGGAACCTTTAATAAACCCCCAACTATAAGCTTATTTTTTCACTCTAGCAGGACTCTGCTAATAAAACCATGACAAATGGTACATGGGTCTTGCAAATGGATGGCACCAAGGCAATAAACACAGCTAGAGTGCCCATCTGTAATCGACATTTTTTGACTACACTGATCGCATTTTTTAAACCCCAACTGCCTGGGTTCTTTATGCTCTTTCTCCTTTGACATGACTGAAGAAAAAAATATATATTAACAATATCAGCAACAATTAACTTTAATTCAAACTTTCTGAAGAAACTATCAACTACAAGCCTAAGTATCTACGGTAACACTTCAAACGGCTTTAAACCAAAACGTTAGCCTACTAAACTATGGAACACACCACACAAATATATATATATATATATATATATATATATATATATATATGTATATATAAAGGTTTTAACCACTAAAAAGGTAGCCTCTACAGGAATATTACACAGTAATAAAGAATTGAAGATTTTTAAGGAAGAAGCCTCTAACTAAAATGGATTCTCCTGATCACAAATGGAAGACAGACACAAATGGGGGTAGGGAAGCGGCCCTCTAAGTTAAACAGGCTGCTAAGAGCACTCTAACTTAAACGTGTCCCCATTGTCACTACTTTTCCCTCACTTACTTCTTGCTTTTACTCTGCCAATATCTTCATTCCTACTTTCCCATCCATATTACATATAGAGTTCCTTACTTACCCTGCCACTACTTACTCTCCTGTAATCTTTGCTCCACTGATTGGCTCCTGATCCTCTCCTGGTGTCTTCCCGCTCCGTTCGCCCTTCGGGCTCACTCCGCTCCCCTACCCTGCCCCCAAATCCCACCCGCCCCCAGTACATCTAGCTATATCCCTCTTGTTTCCACACCCACTTTTTCCCTACACCAATCATCCACCTCCACCTTGACACGCCCCCATCAGCCTATTATCCAATTTCCAACCACTCCCACAGGCACTACATTTCAATACATCCCACTTCTAACACACTCACTCAACTACCTATCCTAAATACATCCAGCTACTCCCACATCTCTTTCTTTCTACACTATCTTAGCTAAACCCTTCAAATCCCCTGCACAATTTCATACATATTAGACAACTACAACACTCTATACTAAGTAACCTTCTCAACATGCCTACACACCCTTATTCCATCCTATGTCTTCTATCACTTTCTCTTAAACTATCATACCTTTATCACCTCACCCAACCTGAAATTTCTTACCATCCACAACTTTACCACACTACCTACCATCTGAATACCCCACTTTCACAATCACACTTTCCCATCTCTCCCCATCTTCACCCAATATCACAGCTCCTCACCTTCTCCTTTAAACTCCTCTCCCTCAGAAATACACTCTCCCACAGCAAATAAGCACCCTTACTCATTTCAGCTGACCCAAACCATTTTCAGACTTTAATCAACTATCTTTCAAACCCCATCTTCCATCTCATTACCTGCCTTTTATCTGGTGATATCCATCCCAACCCCGGCCCCTCCTCCTCCTCCCCACACAAGCCTATATACTTTACTTCTCTAAACTCACAAAGTATAGTGAATAAAGTCCCTACCCTCCACGCATGGCTCACACATAACAAACCTGATATACTATCTATTTCAGAAACTTGGTTAAAGCCCTCCATAAAAGACTCTGAAATAACTCCACCCAGCTACTCAATCATTAGAAAAGACAGGACCCAAAAGAAAGGCGGTGGAGTTGCCCTCCTTTATTCCTCTTCCTTGCTAGTTACCCCATATAACAAACCTACCCCCACATTTAACAATGCTGAATTACTCCTCTCTCTCCTCCAAGTTAATAAACACAAACACATTTGCCTAGCATCCCTCTACATTCCTCCAGGCGACAATATTTCAACACTTGAAAATATCCTCTCTTGGCTCTCTGACAATATTAGCAATGAAACCATAATTCTAGGAGATGTCAATATTAACTGGGCCTCCATCCAGTCTCCAACCAACCCTCTTAACATCAATCTATACAACTTCTCCCAGCTTATCAACACCACAACTCACCCTTCTAAAGACCCCTCCTGTGGCACCATCCTTGACTGGGTTCTAGTGTCACACCCCACTATTTTACAAGCAGCGGTACTCTTCCTGACCCTCTTGGTGATCACCTGCCCACTTTCACCCACCGACTCCCCTGCATCTCTAATCGCACCCATAACTACATCACTACCCGCAATGACAAAAACTTTAACCCTTCAATTTTCATTGATTCCCTAAATATAATTAATTGGAACAATTTGAAAACACTGCCCCTAGAAGAAGCAGTTGCCCACTTTAACTCCACATTTCTAGGAATACTTGATTCCCAAGCCCTCTGAACAAAAAGAATAAAACTAACTCGGCCCCTGGCTAACCAAAACTACTCTCTAACATGAGACTTAGAGACAAAGCCTGGGGACTCTATCTGAGAAACAAGACACCAGACAAATATATTGCATATAAAACCCTTCGAAATAAAGTAAAAAAGCTAATAACCTCTGATAGACAAACATACTTCTTCACACTCCAGAACAATAATAAAACTAATGCCCAAAGATTCTTGAAGGAATTTCCACCCTCCTCAACCCCAGCAAACCACACACCCCAACCCCAGACCCAAACATCCAAGACTTGGACTTAGCTGTTCAGTTTAACTCCTTTTTCATCGATTCTATCAGTAAACTCACCTCTTCCTTCTCATGCTCCCCGTCATCTAACACCCCCTTCTCCTACCATAATCAACCCTAACCCCATTTCTTCTTCACACAGCCCATCTCCCACCTCCTCCACTACTATTACTTCCCCGCCAACTGAACCCTCCTCAAATTCGCCATCTCTACTTCCCTCTCTATTCACTTTAAAACCAGTATCTACTACCACTATTAAGAAACTCCTCCAGAAATTAAAGCCGTGTACTAATGCCCTGATAACATTCCCTCTTATTTCCTACACATAGCTGCAGATGCCATTGCCTATCCCATTAGCATTCTAATAAACCGTTCCATCCAAGAATGCACCGTGCCTCAACTGTGGAAGCAAGCATTCATTATGCCCCTTCATAAAGGAGGCAACAATTGCAACGCTACTAATTTTCGCCCTATTGCTATTCTATCCCCCATTTCAAAACTTCTGGAAAAGTGTATTCACCTCCAACTCTTGCCACATCTCTTAGATAATAACCTGCTAACCCCTACTCAACATGGATTCAGGCCAAACCACAGTACTATGACTGCCCTCTTATCTTTTCTTGAGACTGTCAATAATGCACGTGATTCTGGCCACATTGTCTCTACCCTACTTCTTGACCTATCCAAGGCCTTTGACACCATCTCACACAATCTGCTTTTAACTAAACTGTCGAAACTTAACCTCTCTCCCTCTTCCATAAATTGGTTTTCTAGCTATCTGTCAAATAGACACCAAGCAGTTATATGGAAGAAGGCTACGTCCCCATTCCTTAGCACCCCCACTGGAGTTCTCCAAGGATCTATTCTGGGCCCCCTCCTCTTCAATATATTTGTCAATGACTTTCATAAATCTATCCCTTTTGCAAACATCATCCAATATGCAGATGATTCCACCATTATCTGCTCTGCCATCTCCCCCTCACTGCTCCAAAAACTTACTCAGCAAGCCTTTTCAATAACTGAACATTGGATGAAAATAAACCACCTAGCACTCAATGCCTCCAAAACAAAACTTATGGTATTCACCCCTTCCAAAGCTACCTCCTTCAAAACCAACTCCTTCTCAATTACCAGCCTAAATAACACACCCCTAGAACTAGTCTCTGAAACTAAGCTACTAGGTGTACTAATTGACAATCGACTTAGTTACAATTCCCATCTACTACTAAATATAAAAAAAAACCATCAAAAACTAGGCATGCTCTACCGTCAGAACCAATACCTTACAAGCTCCTCCAAAATTACACTCGCTTCCTCTTTTCTCATCCCCTCCCTTCTCTATGGTGCTCCATTACTGACTAATCTTCAGGCCTCCCTAAAAAGACAACTTTCTTCTTGCTATAACAAAATAGCCAAATTCGCCAACAGCCACAGGTCCTCTACCCACCATTGCTCTTCTCTTCAAAAATTAAATTGGCTTGAATTACCAAATCAGCTTACATATATTCAGCTGACTTTCGCTCATAAGCTCATTTTCAGCCCTTCTCTTTGTCCCTCCCTGTCTTCTGCCTTCAAAATGCACCTACCAAACAGAGTCCTAAGGTCTAACAATCAAAACCTATTAGTAGTACACAAACCATGTCATCCCCCAGGCAAACACTTACTATCTTTTAACCTTGCCCGTCTCTGGAACTCACTTCCTCCATCCATTCGTACTATCACTAACAAATACATGTTCAAAAAATCACTTCACATATATCTAAGATCCCAATGGGATTGTTCTTGCTCCCTCCCCTCATAGATCTATAACATTCCATTCCCCTCACCCTTATCCTATCAAAGCTTATGTTCCCTCACTATAGTTATTTAATAAAGACATTCTGTGTTTCCTCTTCAATAACTTCTCTGTTGGCATATCTCAATACTGTTTATTTTTGAATGTTTCTCAAATTTATGCCTAAATGTACTAATGTTTTATCTCTACTCTGTATAACTGTCTTGTAGTCACAACATGTACCTAACTCTGCCTATATCGCAGCTTTTCTCCCCATTTTCGAATGTTTCTCAAATTTAAGCCTATATGTATTAATTGTTATCTCTACTCTGTATAATTATCTTGTAGTTATTCTATGTACCTAATTTTGTCTATATTGGAGCTTTTCTCCCCAGGACTCCATTGAAAACTGGTTCTTTTGGCCCAATGGACTATCCTGGTAAACCAACTGCAAATAAATAAATAAATAAATAAATAAATAAATAAATAAACAACAGGGGAAAGCTCTGTAATAAAAAACAAGCTTTGAAGCAAATAGGCCTGAAAACACATAGGGGGCCAATATCACTAACTCTGTAAAAGAAACCTGCAAATAGTCACACACGACTGAAGAGAAAGGAACAATTATTAAGAAATATATAATAATTAAACTACTTAGCTAATGAGCCAGCCAGAAGACATCTCGATCGCTTGAGCGGCAAATGAAATCTGAGTATTATACTCTAAGCATCATGGGATAGGGGGTTAGCCTCGAGTCAGTGGAAGCTCTTGAGCTTTTGTATTAGGCCGAGTCGGAACCGATGCTCCGTTCTGAGCCCAACCAGCAAGAATTAAGGCAAGGCAGGACAACATAACATCACATACTTCTTCATGGAGCCCTCGGAGTCAGGAAATATAAAATGTTACATTTCTCTTCCAGCTGCACAGTTTCCCCAGGTATGCTTCTTTTCCTAACTGCCAAGCAAACACAACACCCAACAGCTACGCTTCAGATCAATGACATCACGACATATAAGGCCATGCGCTATGGTCAGCCATATTACAATGTGTGGATTTATGTCATGAAACACCAGTGAATAAATGAGAGGAGCAGTTTAAGTCACTACATTAGCCATGGAATTACTGACTCCACAGCCCTGATTCAAGTGATAACTTACCATGACAGCATGGTAAGAACGGGTGTTTCGGAATCTGGTCCCCATAGTAAGCCTGTTTATAGACAGCATAAATGACCTACTTCAGTGTAAGGCCTAACAGTAGGTCTTTCAGAATCAAGGTACAATTACACTGAAAACAACTCTTAGAATAAAAAAAGTATAAAAAAGTACCATCTCAGAAAACGTAAAAATCTTTTATATGTGGATAGGTACATGAATCCTTCAGAAAGATAAACGGTGGAGGAGAAATATTGGTACTGCATTAAGAAGTAAGTGGAGAAATGCAAAGGTAGATAATGTTACCATTATATGTGCAACTAAGGAGATATTAAAAAGCAGAAGTGCACACTACTACGGTCCCAATACTGTACATGTTGAGCTATGTTTTGCTACAGATATAATCAAAAAATAAACACATTCTGCAGAGAAACCATACAAAACTAACACATAGGTTAGTTACCATATGCCTCATAAGAGGCTGTCAGCTGCCCAATACTAAAGCACTCAAAGTGTACAAAGTGTACATGGGAAAGAACAGCCTGCTACAGATTCTGTTCTCAGTACTACACAGTTATCCGCTGAAGTGTTGCCATATAAGTGCTCACTTCATAGTTAAACACACACAGGATAGTAGCATAGTCAGACAAGTTGTAATCCTGACAACAAATAACATACAAGCATTGTGTAAATCTCCATATATGCTGGCTAATGACATGTTGCTCACACAAATGGATGAGAGTACTATATGCTGGTTGATGACATGTTTTTGATACAAATGATTAATTATACTATATGCTTCCCATACAAACAGATCAGCATAAGGAGACATGCAATACATATACATACATATAGTGCTGCCGGTGTGGGTAAAAAATGTAGAATACAACCACGATTTAGGGTATGAAGTGCTATCAACAAAACATGAGACTGCCTCTAACAACTTTTGAAATGGCATGCATGGTCTCTGTCAGGAGCTGCAGATGTAGCTGTGTCCAGCCACTGCGTTGTCAGATTTTTGAAATGGGCAAAGGAAACAACGTTAAGCATAATTTCCAACACAGTAAGCTGAAAGCCTGCTGATTTCATCTCTGTCAATTTATTTGGGCCAAAGTACAACAGTTGGCTTGGCCACTGTTTTTGGCAATGACAGGTTTGCATTATTAGTTAAGCAAACATCAGTACTGACCTTTTTGTTGCCAGGTGACATAGAGTACCTTTAACAGCAATAATGGTGGACATGCCAGATGCAGTAAAATCTCTGTGCAACTTCTCTAACAACTATATCTATGACTCATCCGGACATTATGGTATATGCAAGGCAACAAACACTAAACTACCTACACTGTCTTGGCTTTACTTTTTGGAATCATACAGATGCTGCAGAGGTAGGGTATCCAAGGGGTTGAAATGTTGGGTGCACAAAGGTATCCACAGTAGTTACTGGATAGATGGTTCCTCTCTTTTGTTGTTCTATTATGGAAGATACAAGTGCAGCACACAAAATGAAGATGCAGACATACATAGTAGTAGTCATGATCTGGTATAACTCCTTATGCTCCACTGAAAGTTTCAGTGATTCAGTGATTGTTTTCATGTGATATCACCTTAAGCACATTCACATCAAACAACCCACTTGCACTGCACTTTGGAATGCACAAGTACAATTATTAAAATATTTATAAACACTCAAAAACTGCTTGATATCATCATCAGTCATTTATAAGGGTGACAATCTCATTCTGCAATGAAAAAAACAATGCTGTGTAGCATACTGCATTTTTTAACGTCATGCATTCAGTCACGCTGACACTAAGATACAGATTTTGCATCAAATGGTGACTTTTAGGATATAGAAGTCATTCACACAATTCTGGGAATTTGACATTCTCAGTAACTGGTAAACAATGTAAAACAAGTATCGCTCACTCAATCCATTAGATTTTAAGGGGAACCTTTAAACTACTATATACAGTCTAGAGTACGTTTACAAAGTTTGACGTAATTAAGGTATACAAGAAATGTGAATCGCTGGGGTCTTGACGTCTGTCAGCAAAGCTTCAAAGGAACAACATCTCAGCTACTGTTTCTCATGTATGTGTAAGACTTTATGCCTTAGCCTTGATGTACTAATAGTACCTGTATCCTCGGTATACAGAACTTCAGTCTAGAGCTAGAACATAACATCTGAATAAAATTCAAGATGTCATAACTAGTAATTTATTCATTTCTGCTAGCACAGACACCAGTTCTATAATATGCTTTCTTCACTCATTCAATCTATTGCTGTACAGAAGTCATCTGCATTTCACACACAGCTTGCAATGAAAGATATCATGTGGGGTTAAGTTTTGTGTTTTGCTTTTTCACTTACTAGTTGTCTTCAGCAAATATGTTTTTCCACACACTGAAAACCCTTATTTTCAAAATACTCATTTTCTTCAAATTATATGCACACAAGTCAAACTTCAATTTCTGGGAAGATTCATGTTCAGTTTTTGTCATAAGATTATGGGCCTGATCCTAAAAGACTTGCTCTCAGTGTAAGTGTCTTACTCTAGTGTAAGTATGCCCTGATTCTAAAAAACAATTTATTGATGTGAGTGAGTTATTTCAGTGTAAGGCCTACCTACAAGCAGGTTTACACTGGGGACCAGATTCCAAAAGACTTGGACTAAGTCACCCTCCGTAGCATATCGCCTACTCCGAGGTGATCTCTGTCTAACATATAAAGCTATGTCAAACCCAGAGCTGTTGGACATGCTACACCTAAAGAAATCCCAATCCCTCCGAGCTACACATTTTAGGGACCTAAACCTTGTCACCACAATAAACAAGACATGCTGGAGGGATAGATTTTTGTCCCAGAGACTTCCTATACTCTGGAACAAGCTACCCATCTATGTCAAGCAAAGTTCTTCATTAGCACTCTTCAAGAAAAATCTTGACGAGTGAATGGGAAATAGGAAATACACCCCGGGGATCACTTCTGTGTCTCTGCTGGACAGTGGCACAGGAAAATAACTTTCTTGGGTGGCATAAGGTATGGAACCTTGCTGGCTAGGCTTACGTAGGCCCTTGGGCCGATAGCAGAGTACCTACCTATGACAGTCCAAACTCCAATATCTCTAAAGCTGCAAAAACAAGTCAGCAAATGTGAAGTCCTGGATCCAGAGCTCTGACCTGTATCTAACCAAAAGTTTCTTCGGTGACAAACCAGAGAATGGCCAGTGTGTCAGGCTTCTTCATACTGCAGGCGACAAAGCTATTAATGTTCTTAACACTCTTGCTCTGAAAACGAAGTAAAGAAAGAGCCTGGCAGTAGTACTAAAAAATCCAGACAATACTGTGAGCCAGTGAAGAATCTAATCTATATAAAACATTTATTCTTTACCAAAAACTCAAGGGGTACTGTCTGGGAGGGGAAGACAGCCACAGTCAAGTAGGATAAACGTTTTCTTCCAAACAGAACAGGGTGGATTGGGATTACCTGCTTTGAAGGGGTATTTCAGAGGAACATGGTTAAGGCTCCTAGACAAAGCACAAGCAGAAAACTACAACTAAAAATGGAAAGAGATGATGAAGAAACAGGTGAAGTTCAAGTAATAGGGAGAGACTGGGATTTTGGATGCAAACCTTTAAGAACAACAATAATCATACATAATATTATATTCATAAAGTAGCAGAAGGTATTCTAAGAACTAAGCCAATACAGGAATGGAGAAAGAACATTCTATTGATAGGGATGACTGCAATTAGGGATAAAGACAATAGGCAAGTGGGATGGGAATATATTGGAGAAAACTGGGAAAGGAACCAAGGTACTGGGAGCAAATAACTAGAGGGGGAAAGGTAACAGAATGGGAAGATGCCAAGAACTTATTTGGACAGCAGTTTAGAGACTGCCTTCCATATCAAGGATTGCTAGAGTACAGGCAAAGAGAAAGAAATGGGGGGGGGGGGGTCCTAAATGAAAGACCAGCACTGGTAGAAGTTGCCATTAAGAAAGGAACAATTAGTAGAGCATACAAAATATTGCACAATAACTATAACTATCAATCAGAAGGGGTTAGGAAGAATTGAGAAGAGAAATTGGATAAGCAATTTACAAAGAAACAATGGGGAGGGGGTATATGTATGTCTCCCAAATATACAACAAAATTTGGAAGATTTAGGATCTTTGCTTGGGGAGTCTTTACATAGATATGGTTAGACCCCAAGCAGGCTCCAAAGAATCTTTATTCAGGTAGACAGCAAATGTTGGAGATGTGATGGTGAAGTTTGAGTTAACTGGGTACATATTTTCTGGGAGTGTAATGAGCTGGCTGACTTTAAAGATTCCCTGCAGAATGCTCTGTCAGAAATGCTGGGTGAGCAAATTGGAGTGACTAGGGAAATTACTTTTTTGAGCTATGATACATACAGAGTTGGAATTGCCTAGACATAGTAAAGCTTTGCTGAGTCTAGTTATGATGAATGCCAAAAAAGCAATAACTGGAAAATGGAAATCAAAGTGTAAACTAACTTTACTAGAAATAACAAAGATAGTGACAGAGATAAAATTACTGGAACTGGGATCTTCAGAAAAGGTAGGAGTAAATTATGCAAGAAAAAAATGGGAAATGTGGGGCCAACCACTACATGCAGAGGAGGAATGACATTTAAAAGAAGGCATGACCTGACTGATGATGTAATGGTTGACTGACAATGACTGGATATATTAAAAGTGATGTATAATGTTTGCAGCTACAATTGTGTTGACACAGTTTGTAAGGTGTAATGTTTGCAACTGAGATTGTGCTGCCATTGATTTATTTTCATTTATAAAAGTGTAAGATTGTCGATGTCACACATCATAATTCAATAAAGATGTTTCTTGTAAAAAAACTCAAGGGGTACTGCAGTCTATTGATTCAAATGTTGCAGGGTTAAGTCACAGGGCAAACAACTGCAAATTTGGGCAATTGTGAAGTCACAAGACATGATCACATTATCAGGCAAGTTACTGAATCAAATTTGATACTAACAAAAGCCAAATATGTGTGTGCAGTGCCAGTGAATTATAGTGTATGCAGTTCAAATTTACAATCATAGCTCTCAACCTTCCATCTCTAAAATGAGGAACACTAGCCCTCATAATGTGGAACAAATGGGCAAAATGTGGAACACATACTAATAGCTTACTAACAACTTCAACTAAGAAGGCCATAGGATGGTTAAAATATGCTGGTTTTACTTATAAAGAAGAGCTTTTAATGAATTAATATGATTTGTTTCTATTTACCATGGATTTCACTTAAAAAAAATTCCTAACACTGAAAGTGTGTCAGAGTCTTTCAATGTGGAACATTGAGGAACTTTGAGGAACATGAACTTTTTAGGACCCCAAATGAGGTACGTTCCCCGTAATGAGGTACACTTGAGAGGTATGTTTACAATTAATTACTAAAAGGTGTGTAAAAATGATACGGATGACAATTACGGGAAAGCAAAAAAAAGCAAAACAAAGAATCTACAAAATACAAAACATAAATGCAGAAATTATGGCAAGTATTTTTTTTTCTAAAATAATGCCTGACAAATGAGAAGCAAAGAACTTCAACCAGTGCATGCACTGTGGTTTCAAGTATGAAAACTGGCAGTGTAAAGAAAAAAATCAAGTTTGCTGACTTAGTCGAAATCCTGTCCATTATGAAAGAATGTGTTTTAAGGGGAAAAGTTACAAAGGCAGAATATTAAATTCTGGAGACAGATAATAATTTGAAGACAAAAATGCCTGTCAGTATAGTCAGCACAAATGCAGTTTGTGAATACTGTGCAGGCAAAGACAGTGAGTGTAAAAAAAGAGCATTGTGACAAGCCTGACAAACTAAAAATTGCACAATTTCCAAGAAGTCTGGAGTGAGAAATTGTAAGCAAATGGTAAATCTTGTGTGCTTAATCCTGGCAATGGAGCAGAGTGTAACTTAATGTCTGAGTGAGCATTCAGAGGTTAGCCCAGGACCCATTTGAGTTGGGGATTGCTGGAAACAGACTCGGTTTTGAACTTTCCTATTAGTTAATTTGTGTTAAAACTCTTTAACTTTGTATTTTAGCCAGAGATCTGGACTGAATCTGAACTAAATCCAAGGCATCCACTGTGTTCAACAAAAAATAAGTATATTTTAAGTTTGGATTGCACTTTTCTTGAAGTGTATTTTGCTTAATTGCTGCCTCATTTTTGCTGTTTTTACTGCTGTTATGTTTTTTTTTTCTTCACTTTGAATTTCTAGCACTTCTGTATTTCACAGCATAGGCTAGATTTACAGTTGCTGAATTTGATAACTCTACGCTGAGGTTTAGCACTGCCGTGTATAGATGCAAATACTTAGAAACACAATTTTCCTTTGATAGCTGCTAGAGAATCATCCTTAGCTCCACTGCCTCTCTGTGTGCAATGAAGTTGCTCATTGTTACCTGGCGAGCAACTCAGCTGTGCATTCTGAGTCAGTGATGCAGACTTCCACCCTTAGCCCTCCACAGAATAGCTACCTTTGTTAGTCTCACAAGCAAACCCTGATCCATCTAGCCCATCCACACTAGTTACTACAATATACACCTGCCATAATGGATGGGCAGTTTCCCACCATTTCTCCAGCCAGCCTAATTGACAAGGGCAATGTAGTAATTGCCTCATATATACTGACAACCACTTGTTCCTAAAGCAAACAAACACAGCATGTGAGAGATGTAACTATACCATGAAATTAGAATCAGTCCTCTGACATAACAATATACAAGACATACAACAGGTTGTCAGCACATCCTGCTCCTCTCTCACACAAGATAAGGTCCAGACACATAAACCCACATACATGGTGGTACTCACTAACAGCCTACCAAAAGACCAGAGACCTCCCAAGAGCAAACATACACATACTGGTACACAAACAGAATCCAACACTACACATAACACACATATCAGTGTCAACAATTAAGCTCCTAAGGCAAAACACCTCAAAACCTAATGTTCTGGTCACAGGTGTCTCAACAATGAGATAAACAGATGCCCCCCTCACCAGGTTGAACAAGGAGAAGGTCATGGTTAGCTGCCTGTCAAGTGCCAGGATCTGACAAATCAATGCACTCAAGTCGTTCAGCAACAAGTACCGTTATGACTCTGTCATAGTGCATGTTGGTGTGAATAGCTTGAGACGTACCTCTCTGTACTATATGAAGAGAGGCATGACTGAAGTCTCAGATTGTATGTCCCAGGCAGGTATGTCCCTAACCCCAAGCAGCATTCTACCTTTACCTAGGAAGATGCCGACAGTACAGACAAAAAATAATTGATTTCAATAATTAGCTTAGCTTCAGGTGTCACTCCAAGTGAATCCAGTATCTGTCAGTCTGGGAAGACATGGTCGACAGTCTACGCTGCTTTCTCGGAGATGGCCTTCACCTGTATCCTTAAGGCTTTCAGATACTAGCAAAGACACTTGCCTACACATACTGCCTTTTTTAGACAATGTCCAAACAACAAAACTTCCGGCGTAAAGAGATCCACTAAGGTCATGTTGATTAATGCTAGCAGCTTAAACAGAAAACTGCACTCTCTGAAAGCACTCCTGACCTTATAAGATACTGATGTTTGTGCATTCACTGAGACTTGGTTCAAGGCCGCTGAGAGAACCCTAGACATACAAAGCTACAGTGCCTTTCACACATTCAGACCCCAAAACAATCATGAAAGAACCGGATGTGGAGGGTGTATCAATCTTCATTAAATCCAAATACACCTCGAGACTGGTGAAACAGTACAACTCTCTTGAGCTACTCCAGATCCAATTAAAGAATAGTTGCATAAAATCTTCCCATAATGGATAGATGCCCTTCTCTTCTCTGCTACAGTATTCTTATCAGGGAGTTCTCCGACATAGGTGACCCGAAGTCTGCCAGTATACAAAAGTCTTTCACCACTGTAGAATGCGTGGTACGTTGCACATAGGCTATTCTCGTATGTCGGCCATAAAAGTGACGTATGCACACATCTACCTCAGAATTGAATGCCCCAGGAGGAAAGCCAGCCTAAGAAAGGTAAGGTATGACCATACAGGGAAAAGAACCAAACCACCAGGGGGAAGGAGGGAGGGATTGGAATACTGCAACAGAGAAGGGAAGGACATCTATTGTTATGGTAAGACTTTTGCACAACTATTCTGTGCCCTTCTATTCATCTGTTGTAGTACTGATAACAAGAGAGAGTACAAAAGCTCATGAGGAGAGGGTGGAGGAAGAAGCAGTTGAGTTCTCCAGAAAGCCATGGAGTATGGCTCTGGCAAACCCTGCCCTAAATTAGAAATGCCATCCAATTTGTAATGTTTACTGAAAGTACGTACAGAAGTCCATGTAGCTGCTATTCAAGAATAGAACTAGTGTCTAATCCCTCAAATTAAGCACCTGATGAAACTACAGCCCTTGTGGAATGTGCCTTTACAGAAGAAGCAAGGATCTTATAATGCTTCACATAGAACGAAATAGCCATAGACATCCAAGTAGAAATAGTCTGCTTGGAAACAGGCAATCCCAGAGACCTGGGATGACAGGAGACAAAATCTGGTTTGATTTCCTAACAGATTTGGCTTTGTCGAAGTAAAATCTAAGTTGCCTGTTCACAACTAGTGTGTGCAACACATTCTCACTAGAATTTTGTGGAGAAGGAAAAAAGGTAGGTAAATGAATGGATTGGTTAAGGGACAAATTCGCTGACTACCTTGAGCATAAAAGAAGGGTTGGTATGCAAGGAGACACTGTCTTTATGGAAAACCAAAAAGGGGGGAGAGGCCTCTAGGGCTTTAAGCTCAGACACAAGTCTGACTAAGTAATTGCTCCTGGAAAACTGTACTTCTTCTAGCCATGTTGCAGGGATGCTGATGAAGCTGGCTCGAAACGGAAGAGAGTCAGCTTTTAGAGTACAAAATTAAGATCCCAAGGAGGAGGGATAGGTTTCTGGGAGGTCTAATGTGAAGGGAGCCTTTAAGGAATTGTTTAGCATCAAATCTGCTAGCTGTGTGTGTGTGGGGGAAGGGGGGTACAGGCATACAGGCAGAAATAGCTGACATATGGGCCTTTACTGAAGAGTATGCCAAGCCAGCATTGAGCAATTCACACAAATAGGATAGAACCAAGGGGACTTCCACTGATAGTGGATCCCAGTTTCATGAGAGATACCAAAGTGAAAATCTCTACCACTTGGATAGGTAAGATTTTCTGGTATTGGGTTTCCTGGCCTCCTGCAGGATCTTTAGTACATCCTCAAAGAACAGATGTCTAAAAGGAATTAAAACCCTATCACCCACAGAGTCAACTGGAGGATAGACAAGTGAGGATGGATGAGAGTTCCTTTGTCTTGTGTGAGAAGGTCCACCCTGTGAAGTAAAATGTGGTGAATGCCTTTGGCCGAATGCAAGGGAAGAGGGAACCAATGTTATCTTGGCCAAAAGAGAGTCACCAGCAAGATTTTTGGTTTGTTCTGCTGAATTCTGACTAGAACTTTCAGAATGATCCTCTGGTAATGGCTGGAGTCTTTACCAGGAGAATCTCCTTAAGACACAGCCAGAGGCAGCTGCCCTGGCAGCAGCCTCTGCAGAATCACAGCATCATTTGATGGAGTGGCAGACAACATGTGAGGAGGCTCCAACAAGGATGCAGCCAAGGTTTTATTGTCTGAGTCAGGTAAACCAGAACTCACCTGGGAGAGTTGAGACAGACGCTCTAGGGCAAATTTGGTCATTTGTTTGGTAATTAATCGGTCTACATGCCAAGGTGGCTGAAGTGTACACCTTCTTGCTCAGTCTTTCCAGGACCCTGCTGTCCTTATCTGAAGGAAGAAGAGAGGTTATAGGCAGTAACTTGGATGGTTTGCCTGAAGCCACTGAAACAGCCGATGGGTGTGCTGGAGGACATTTAAACAGGACCTTAACAGCCCTCAGGGCCCTTGTAAAATCATTCAGGCTTCTTAAGGGCAGAAGGCTGGGAATCGCAGGACTTGGAGGGAAAGGCAAAAAAATCTAGAAAGGCAGGTAACACAGAAGGAATAGCTGAAGGACTGGGTGATTCCACCTGTAGAAGGTCGTAGTATATCTTTTCTACTTCAGATATGTGAATGGTATCCCATTTGAAATGACCCCTCATTTTGACTACAGACTAACCAAAAGAGAGTTCTTCCATGGTGAGTCACTTCCATTGGAGTCCTCCTCCAGGGAAGCGTAGTCTAGACAGGAGGGGATCTGTCAGGAATAGGCCAGAGATTCCTCTTCCAAGGATGCAGTTTCATCTGAAGAAATCTCTTCCCCAACTCTTATATGCAGATGTTGTACAGGGTGGAGTATGGACTGACACACCCGAGGGGGGCTTAAGAGGCATAAGGGACTTGAAAAGGCCTTGGGCAAATTGTTCGCAATCACTGTGAGGTTCCTTAGGAGGGAAAAATGTTTAGTTTTCTGCTTCTTTTGAAGAAGGTCTGTCCTATGTAACCTAGGAGGCCTGGACGAAGGCCTACATTCAATAATATCTGAGTGAATTTCCTCCTGCACCAGCATCTGAGATATCCCCATAGGGCCTTTAGTTATCATAAGCTTCAGTTCACCCTGCACATCTGAGGAGGAGCCCGTGTTCGGATCCAAAAAGGCCTCAACATTGGGCTTGGCCTGTGATCCGGAAACAGGAACCGTATGTATCTCCAGGCTCTCCTCCACCTCTGAAGAGACGTTCATAGTAAGGGGCCCCAAGATCCCTCCTTCGTGCTTTCAGATAGTAACTTTAAGTGCTGGTTTTCCAAGTAAATGGCTAAGGAGGAAAGTCTACTTCTTAGGGTCTTGGGCAAAAAGGGCCTGCAAACTGGACAGGATCTGGGGTCATGGGCAGGCCCCAGGCAAAGTAAGCACTAAAGATGGCTATAATTATTTGGAACTGATTCACAGGAACACAGCTAATGGCTTAGTGAGCAGACTGATGTTCGAAGGTGGCATTCAGACTGGCGGCAGAGAAGTTCTGAGGTAGATGCGTGTGAACGTCACTTTTATGGCTGATATACAAGATCAGCCCATGTGCGACACACCATGCATTCTACAGTATTGAAAGACTTTTGTAGACTTGTCAACATCGGGTCACCTACAGCGGACAACTCCCTGATGTTAAGAATACTGCAACAGATGAAAAGAAGGACACCTATAGATATAATACCCCTCCACATCATCCCCTACCACGTACCAGGAGAAGCACACCAACTACCTGGACTTGCTGGAGTCCATCAATATACAGCCAAACACCTTGGTCATGGGAGATTTCAACTATCCTTCCATCGACTGAGTGACTTACATGAACACAAATACAATCGCTATGAGGTTCCTGGACTTTGTTAATTCAAATTATCTGGAACAGTTAGTCCGCACCTCCACAAGGGGCTCAAATGTCCTGAACCGAGTGCTCACCAACATGGGGGGGGTCAGTGCACTACCCCCTGTGTGTTGCTTTCCCTAGTAAGGTCATACCATAAATCTGTCTTATCTGAAGTAAAGATCAAACCTGTCACCCCACAGGAGTAAAAAAAATGAAGAATTTCTCCAAAGCAAACTATTGCCTACTAAGCGATGGTATAAAAAATGTCAAAGCCCCAACCAACATAGCCAACAATGACTTCTATGCAGAGGAATAAACAAATGCCCTACACAGCCACTTAAACAAATGCATTAACTCAGCTGCACCCAACAGGAACAAAACCAAGTCTTCCCCAAAAAAACAAGCCACCCTGGTGGACTGCAAGTATAAATAAGCTATACAACAAATGAAAAACTGATATCGAAGAACAGGAGGGAAGTTACTCAACAGAGGAAGAATACTCTCCACAGCTTGAACCAGCAAATCAGATATCTTGTTAAGTCCTCTAAGGCTAGCTATGAATCTAAATTAGCATATCTAGGTAAAGACAATCATAAGGCATTCTTTAGCTATGCCTGAAACCTAAAAGGGAATGCCCAGCTGTTTGCTGAACTTACAGTGGATGGTACCACACACACTGAACCTGAGGAACTTGTCAACTTGCTATCTGACAGAATTGGCAATAACTTCACCCCCTCTCCCCACCAGAAATACCCTAAAGCATTCCTGACAACAGTCTGCTATGGAGTATCTCCAAAGAATGGGTCGTACAGTCACTCTCCAAAGCCAAAAACACAGCCTCTTTGGGACCAGATAACATCCCAGGTTGCTTACTGAACAATCTAAAACAAGACCTATAAGAACCACTTAGCACTCTCTTTCAGGGACGTCGGGAGGCATATGCACTGTACTGATTTCATTACAATTTATTTAGAAGAGGGGGTAGCTTTTTTAATTAAAAAAAACAGCGTGGCTCCTTTAAGTTACATTTAAATACCAGCCAGTCGGAATTGAGCTCACATACGAGCCAGTCAGAATTACATCATCACGTCATGTCCAACTGGCAGGCTGGGAGTGGGAAATGTGCATAGCTAATCGCAAATGGATTATCGCTGTGGAAGGTGAACAGATTATCAGGTAAGGAGTTCTTGTGTGTGAGCGGGAAATGTGCATAGCTAATCACAAATGGATTATCGTTAAGGGATTAATAGGTAAGTGTGTGTGTGTGTGTGTGTGTGTGTGTGTGTGTGTGTGTGTGTGTGTGTGTGAGGTAGGTAGGTAGCATACCTCTCAACTGTCCAAATTTTGCAGAATGTCCAGATTTTTGCCCCATATTTTTTGTCTGTTCCTCATAAATTTTGCGATTTGTCTACAAAATCATTGAAGGCTGAAGTTGCTAAATAATGACAGACATTTGAGTTTCAGACTTCATGTCCTTTAGAAAAATTCATACCAGCACAAATCCTGTTATTCTAGCAACTTTCTCATACTAGCACAAATCCTGTTATTCTAGCAACTTTCTAAGTTCACGAGAGCATTATTTAATATCTGTCCCTGTTTATTTTAGGCTTTGTCCATATTTCTTGCACTAAGAGGTAGGTAGGGGTGTGTGTGTGTGAATGAAACACCCTAGTTAGGGGTAGCAGGTGGTTAGTAATTTACTCAAGCTCAAACTATGTACCTTAGTTACAGAAAACAAAAGCATGAATCCTCTATCCCAACTACCATGCTGTATTTTTCAAAGAACTGACTTTCAGGTTCATTTTCAAGTCAAGGAACCATGTTTGAGTGAATCTATATTATATTACTGAAGAGTCATTACAGCGAATGCCTCTTCATCGACACTAAAAGAGCGAACCGTGAATTACAAGAATAGCCGTAGATTGGCTGGGGAGGGGGGTAGCAGTTTGAGAGCTGAGAGTACAAATTTGAAAATCCTAGCTACACCCCCTGCTCTCTTTAACTGGTCTATATAACATCGAAGTTGCAAAACTTCGAATGCTATGATATCGAACCCAAAACCCTGAAGACTGACAACAGCGAAGCCGCAGAACATCAAATTCTTTCCCAGGGAAAGAATTTGGTGTGCCATTTCCGCGGTTTCTCTATTTCCTCCACTGTGGTGCAATCTTGGAGTTGGTATATTGAAGTAGGGGGGTGTAGGGGGCACAGCCCCCCAAATTAGAAATGGTGTGTAGTGTTTGTGTGTTCCGTGTTTTGTGCTGGAATAGCAATTTTTTTCCCCAGGGAAAAAAATTGCTGTTCTCAGCTTTCGAAGTTTTACGCTTTCGGGGTTTGGAGTTCAATGTTATGGTGTTTTGATCATGTGATATAAACCCTCTTTAACCATAGTCTGAGAACTGACTTTGTTCTGGCAGAGTTGAGAACAGCAACAGTAATCCCCTTACATAAAAGAGGTCCATCAATTGACCCTGGGAATTACTGACCCATAAGTCTAACCAGATGTATCTGCAAGGCTATGGAAAGAATTATCATAGGTTCATAGGTGTGTATTAGGCTAATGGCCCAGGAGCCTTTACAAGCCTAGCCCATAGAATTTCTCTGGCATCATGCCACCCGACCTTAGTTCCTAGTGCCTCTGTCGAGTACAGCCACTGGAGTGATCCCCAGGGTAAATTTTCTATTTCCCATCCACTCATCAAGATTTCTCTTGAAGACGGCCAGTGAGGTGCTCTGCTTGACATGTATGGGAAGTCTATTCCATAGCATGGGCAGTCTCTGGGTTATGAAGCTGTCCCTCCAACATGTTCTGTTGACTGTGGTAATGAGGTTGAGATCACTGGAGCGTGTGTTGCGGAGGGATTGGGATTTCTTTAGATGTAGCATTTCTAACAGATCTGGGTCAGACACAGCTTTGTAAGTCAAGCAGAGATTGCCTCTAAGTAGGCGATATGAGACAGAGAATAGTTGGATTTTTTTTTTAGTCTGTCCATACAGGACAAGTGTTTAAGGCCTAGGATCCTCTTTGTGAGGTACTTTTGTGGCCTCTCCAGTTGTTGCAGGTGTCTGGTGAGGTACATGCCAAATGTGGCATTGTACTCGATGACTGGCCTAATGAGGGAAGATTAGAGGGAGACAATGATCTCTTTCTTCCTGGATGCAAAATCCTTAGTAATGAGATGTGCTACATAGTAGGACTTTCTGACCACAGTGTCAACGTGGTGGTCAAAAGAGGTTGCTGTCAACCTGTGTTCCCAGATCTCATATAACGCCTTCTGTGTTCAGTGGACTACTATCAATGTAGTAATTCAAGGGAACCAGGTTTTTCCCAAGGGGGATGACACATTTTTTGGCATTGAGCTTAAGGCCATGGTTCTGACAGTCATTGAGGCCTTTCTGTAGGATGTCAACATCACTTAGGGAGTTAATAATAGCTCCCAACTTGCAATCCTCTGCAAACTTTGTCAGCCAGAGTCCCTTCGTGTTGGCCTGGACTTCAGAGAAGTAGATACCAAACAGGAGTGGACCCAGGACCGAACCCTGTGGGACTCCACTTGTGACTGGTCAGCAGTCTGACTTGGAGTCAGCTACTTTCACACTGTGGGTTCTATCTGTGAGCCAGTTTGCAGCCCACCTAGTGATATAGGGAGTCGATGCCTAGCTTAGTTCATGGACCTTATTCACAAGGACACATGCAAATTTCAAACCCTTGAACCAACTAAGTTTGGTTTCATCAAGGGTAGATCTTGCTTATTAAATCTACTGGACTTCTTTGAGAATGTCACCAAAGCCCTGGATGAGTGCAAAACATTACATACCACCTATCTTGATTTAGCCTAGGCCTTTAATACAACCCCTACTCAGGTATCTTAGATAAACTCTCTCAGCTGGGGATTAACCCATACATTACTAGTTGGGTAGCAAACTGGATCACAGACAGAATGCACACTGTCAAAGTTGGGGTGTCCACCTCCACCAGTAGGCCAGTTACCAGTGGGGTACCACAAGGATCTGTGCTGGGCCCTCTACTGTTTGGAATCTATTTATCTGAAGTCCAGGTGAAGGTAGATCGCCTGTGGCTTACCAGGTTTGCAGATGACTGTAAACTGGGCGCAATCATACAGTCCTCCAACAATGTTAAATTATTACACAAAGGGCTGTAATAGACATATGATTGCTGCCAAACTCAAGGACTAAAACTTAACGCAAAAAAATGTCTCATTATCCCCTTCAGCAAAGTAGTAGCCCCTGCTAATTATGATAAAGATAGCACTCCTCTAAGCTCAAACTCAGTGGTGCAAGACTTGGGAACACAGGTTGATAGCAATCGAAACTTCGATCACCATGTGCCCGTACTAGTAAGATAAGCATTCTTCATTGCATCCAAGAACAGAGAGGTTATAGCTCAGCTGTACTCGACCCTTAACAGACTACTAACCAAATGCAATACTCCCTGCAGCAACTGGAGAGACCAGAGAGGTTTCTAACCAAGAGAATCCAGGGCCTCCAAAACATGAAACAATAGAAAGACTTAAAGCCCTGCCATTGTATTCTGTATAGGCAACCTGTGCCTGGCCTACAGAGCAATCTTGGACTCTGCCCTAATGGAAATGCTGCACATCTGCAAATCAAATGGGATAAGAATGACTCACTCCAGGGATCTCAACCTAGCCTGTGATATTAATAGAACATGCTAGAGAGACAGATACATGTCCTAGAGATTGCCGCTCCTCTGGAATAAGCTTCCACTCCATGTGAAGCAGAGCTCCTCAATGACCCTATTGAAGCACAGCCTTGACAACTGGTTGGGGGACCAAAAATTCACCCTGGGGGTGGCACCTATGTCCCCTCAAGGACAGGGCAGTCGGTGCCAATCACAGAATTGCTCTGATAATGACCATCTAACTATGGTCAATAAGGGTACTTTGGCTATTACATGGCTAGGCTTGTAAAGGCCCTAGAGCCATTAGCCTAGTAACCTCCTATGAATTGCATAAGTAAATCTGCAGAAGTGTTATCATAATTTGACACAAATTAAAGCGTCTAAATCAAAATTCGCTGAGTTATTTGTATAAAAATAAAGTGCAAAAGCAACTGTTTTGAATAATAGTTTTTTTAAATTCAGTTAAAGCAAACGTATATTTATTTAACTTACTTATTTACACTTTCTTACCAGAATACAGCACTGATCAACAATGACCAATTTCAATCCCTGCCTGGGTTACTGCAATACAGCAAACAGACTAGATAACTAAAATAGGCACAATTATACATATATAACATTCATTTTGTTGAGTTACATACAATACAGATTCAAAAGATAAAACATATTCAAGTAAAATAACTGGAAAATGGAGCTGCCAGAATACCCTGTAAATATACAATGCATAGTCAAAATGACTAGATTGTGTTAGAGACATTTCAGTAACAATGTCAGAGATGACAACTTGTATATTCATACAGGCAGACAATACATTTGATGTGACAGCTATTTCATTAGCTTCTAATGAAAAGTTTGTAAGGAAATAATTGGAGTAAGGCAATAAAGCAACTGAAATGAATGAAAAAACAGAATTTTAAAACATTTTCAGTCAAAATCCTGAAAGAAAATAAGAGCGTAGAAAATCTGTCAGTTCTAAATGCAATCTCTGAGGAAAAAAGATGTATTAGATAACCACTAATCTACAGGAGTTTCTATGACGCATGAAAGCAGAGTATCACATTATCACTAGAAACTATACCAGTGGTATACACTGCAAGCATAATAACTATAGGTCTGAAAGAAGAGACAGAGCAAAAGCTTAAATGAATGTAATAACCCTGAGTGATTGTTAAAGAGTCTACCAATACATGTCATGCAGCAAGACAAAGATCAGCCTTATATGGAATCACAATAATAGACAGACTCTGAGGGAAAGTACAGTTGTGTACACTTACCATAAATGTAGATGTTCGAGTGTATTCACTGTTGCAGTCATCACATTTGGGTTATCTGCCTGCAGGTAGCCCTCAGCTGGCCTGAATACCAGAGTCTTGGATTCCTACATCGGATGCTGTCTCTTCTTCCATGACGTCAGGTCGTCAGGGGTATAAAACATGCAGCCGATGCCATTACATCACTTTTTCTTGCCCCAGATGTCAGGTGCCCCCACAATGGGACGCAATTATAGGCTATGGTACACCTGCATCAAAAAGCAAATACACCAGAAAGCTTAAGTACACCAAAAAAGAAGGAAGGGTAGAGCTAAGAGAAGTCAGGGGGCTGGAGGGAGGGTAACCAGGACTGCAACAGTGAATACACTCGAACATCTACATTTATGGTAAGTGCACACAACTGTACTATATTCTTCGTGTTTCACTGTTGCAGTCATCACATTTGGGTTGATTCCCAAAGCTAAGGAAGGGTAGGAGGAATTTAGAGAGCATTAGGGCCAGCTATTAAGCCCTGCAAGACTGCAGTGGCAAAACCAGCTCTGGATCTAGAAAAAATAGGCATGTGGTAATGCTTGGTGAAGGTGTGTACAGAGCTTCAGGTAACAGCTTCTAGGATGTCCCTGGTAGGGACTCCTCTGAGAAAGGCTGCAGAGATAGATGTAGCCCTCATGGAATGCGATCTTATCCCCTGTGTGGTAGGTTTTCCATGGTGCTTATAGCAGAAATGAATGTAATGGGCTATCCATTTAGAAATGGTTTGCTTTGAAATGGCCTTCCCCTCTGCCCCTGCAGCACAGCCAACTAGCAGCTGTTCAGATTTTCTGAGAGGGTTAGTCCTGTCCAAATAAAATCTAAGTTGCCTGTGCACGTCCAGAGAGTGCAGAATTCATTCTCCTTTGTTTTGTGGATTAAGGAAAAAAGTAAGCAAATGAATGGACTGATTTAGGGCCACACTAGACACCACTTTGCGCATAAAGGAAGGATTGGTCCTGAGGAAAACCCTGTCTGCATGGAAGATAATGAAGGGTTCCACTGCCATAAGGGCCTGTAATTCAGACCCTCTTCTTGCTGAAGTGATGGCTAGAAGGAAGGCTGTTTTCCAAGAAAGGAATTTCAACTCTGCAGTTGCAGCTGGCTCAAAGGGAGGAAGAGTGAGCTTTGCAATACAAAATTAAGGTCCCAGGCTGGAGTAGGGGCTCTCCTGGGGGGGGTCTTAAATTTTTGGCCCCTCTAAGGAATTGCTTTAGCAGGGAGCGAGAAAAGAGGGGTGGCTCAGTATTATAATGTGCTGAAATGGCAGAGGCGTGAATTTTAATTGATGAGAAGGAAAGGTCCTTGTGGAGCATTTCTGTTAAGTACTGAAGAATATGAAGTAAGCTGGGCACCGTTGTGCCCATCCCCTGAGTCTGGCTCCAGGAACAGCATCTTTTCCACTTTTCAGCATAGGATTTTCCCTCCAGAATGACATCTAGCACCTGTTACTGAGGGATGCTATTGGAGAGCTCAAGGAATTAGCCAGGCTGCAAGGTTCAGGGTTTGAAGATGAGGGTGCAGAATCTGGCCTGCCTGCTGGGACAGCAGGGAAGAGGTCTGAGGCAGGTGCCATGGTTCCAGTAGTGTCATACTGCGCAAGAAGGGGTACCAGTGCTGGCATGGCCAGTCTGGTGCAACCAGTATTGTCCTTGGCTTGTCCTGTTTGATATTTTGCAGAACCATCGAGAGGAGAGGCAGAGGGGGAAAGGAATAAACTGAGAGGCTTTCCCAGGTAAAGGACAGGGCATCCACTTTCCAGGCTTGACTGTAGGAAGTCCTTGTGCAGAATTTGTCCAATTGGTAGTTCTGAGGGGAGGCAAACAGGTCTACCTCTGGAGTCCCCCATTTGTTCCTCAAGAAGTTGAATATTTTTGGTTCCAGTTTCCATTCGTGTGGGTCCATGAGATTTCTGCTTAGGTCGTCTGCCAGTGAATTTAGCTTGCCTGGCAGGAATTGAGCTTGCAGGTGCACTTGGTAGCTCAAAGATGTGTTTCACAGAGCCATGGCTAGTCTACAGAGAGGGTACGAGTGGGTTACCCCTGCTTGTTTATGTACCACATTACTGTGGTGTTGTCTGTCTTTACCAATAACTGTCCTGGAAGAATGCGGTCTTTGAAGGATGTCAGGGAATTCTGTACAGCTAACATTTCGTTTTGATTGACATGCAGGTGCATCTGTCTCAGGTTCCATTTGCCCTGAATGTACTGCTCTGCCAAGTGAGCCCCCCATGCATAGTCTGATGCGTCTGTTGTTAGGGTTTGGGTGGCAGGGGGTAGAGTGAAAGGGAGCCCCTTGTTGTGGTAGCAGGCCTCTGGCATCAAAGGAACTCTGTCTTTATACAAGGAATGATAGGAATCATTGATCCCAGGTCCTGAGAATGTTAACACCATAGGCTTTTTAGATACCATTGTAGTTTCCTCATATGCAGTCTTGCATATGGAATTAGTAGAATGCAAGAGGCCATGAACCCTGGGGCTTGCAGAATTTTTCTTGCAGATAGCTGGGTCTTTGTGGTCAACAGTTTGAAGTAGGTTGTCAAGTAAACTTGCTTCTCTGGAGTGAGGAAAGCCATCTGGGAAGTTGTGTTCAAGCTTGCTCCCAGGAATACAATCTGTTGGCAGGGTACTAGGTGGGATTTCTTTTCATTTATGGTGTACCCCAGAGAGGTTAGAAGTTTCTTTACGAATGCCAGATGTTTTAATAGCAAGTCCTGGCTTTCTGCCTAAATCAGACAATCGTCCAAGTATGGGTATATTTGAATTTTTCTCTGCCTGCAAAATGCAACAGCTGGAGCAAACACTGTGAATACCCTGGGTGCAGTTGATAAGCCAAAGGAAAGTGCAGAAAACTGATAGTGCAAGGAACCTGTCTTAAAACATAGATATTTCCTGCAAGATTCCCTTACTGGAATGTGCAGGTAAGCTTCCTTTAAGTCTAAGGTTGCCAAACAGGCATCTTTGCCTAGCAGAGGAAGCAGCTGTTGAAGTGTTAGCATTCTGAATTTTGGGATTACCAAAAAGGTGTTTAGAATAGAGAGGCCCATGAGAGGACGCCAGGAGCTGTCTTTTCTGGGTACCAGGAAAAGTGTTGAATAAAATCCTTGTCCCTTTTCTTCTGCTAGGACAGGTTGAATAGCCCTGATACTTAGAAGAGAGAGAACCTGCTGTTGGGCCTCTGCCCACTGATTTGGGGGTAGGTCTGGCCAGGTTTGGAGCCGATCCTCGGCTCCGACTCGGCCGATTTTCAAGCTCGAAGACTTCTGGTTGGCTCATGGCTAAGCAGGTATCACATGGTGCACCAGTGCAATCCCCAGATCTTGTTTGCTGCTCACTAGAAACAGAAAAGAAACCCCTAACCAACAAAATAATACTAAAGGGTCGCCAACCAAGAAATTTACATGGTGCACCAGTGCAATCCCCAGATCTTGTTTGCTGCTCGCTAGAAACAGAAAAGAAACCCCTAACCAACAAAATAATACTAAAGGGTCGCCAACCAAGAAATTTAAAGTATTACCTCCAGATCTTCCAGGATGGGGGCAGGAGGGCGGGTTGGTAAAAATGAAGGGTGAGATGGACTACCAACATGGAACGTTATGGTGAGTACACAACTTCTTCAGGTTAGGTAGTCCAATCTCACCTTCATTTTTACATATGGGACAGCGTCCCTAGCGCCTTATTCTTGGGTGGCCCATTGGAAAATACTTGGAGCCAAAGGATGCTCTACCCCTAGAAGCCAAATCCAACTTGTAATGAGTAATGAAGGTGTGAGGGGTAGCCCACATAGCTGCTGCACAGATACGATCAATTGCTATCCTGGCTTGAAAGGCTGCAGAGCTAGACAGAGACGTGGTAGAGTGAGAGCCTTGATCCTGTGGTGTAAAGGTCTGCCCTCCAAACTGTAGATGAAAGCTATGCAACTAGAAATCCAGTTAGACAATGTCACCTTAGAAACTGGTAAGCCCAATCTGGAATCGGAAAAGGAAACAAACAACTGGTCTGACTTCTGAAATTCTTTGGTCCGTTGCAAATAAAAACGTAGCTGTCTGTGAACATCCAGCTGGTGGAAATGATATTCAGCTGCATTGCTATGATTGGGAAAGAAAACTGGAAGCTCAATGGACTGATTCAATGTGGCAGAAGAACAAACTTTGGGAACAAATGAAGGATTGGTACGTAAAGCAACCCTGTCTTTATGAAAGACTAAATAAGGTGGCTTAATAGGCAGGGCTTGTAGCTCAGAAAAGTACAGTTTTGTACCTACCATAAATGTAGATGTTCGAAGATCCACATTGCAGCAGTCCTTACACTTGGGTAGTCCGCTGTCCTCGGTCGGCCCGAATATCAAAGTATAAGGCTGACGTCGGTCAAGGCGCATTAGTCTGACATCAGGACGTCAGGGTACAAATGCGCATGACCGACGTCATATCCTCAGTCTTTTCTTGCCCCAGATGTCAGAAGGCCCTAAAAAGAAAGGTCAAAACCAAAAGACAGCAAACAACCAACCAACCACCCTTGCACTAATAATATGTACAATATATACAATATACACAATATTTACAACCCAACCCACACAACCGCCTCTAACTACAGAGGGAAGGAGGGAGGTAAATTGGACTGCAGCAATGTGGATCTTTGAACATCTACATTTATGGTAGGTACAAAACTGTACTATGTTCTTCATCTCACATTGCTGCAGTCCTTACACTTGGGTAGAATCCCAAAGCAGAGGTAAGGGAGGATGGCAAAACTATAAAGAAGCAGGAGCTGCCAAAATGCCCTGTAAAATAGCAGTGGCAAAACCAGCCCTAGATTTAGAGTAAAGTGGAAGGTGATAATGCTTAGAGAAAGTATGCACTGAACTCCAAGTAGCTGCCTCCAAAATATCTTTAGTTGCCACCCCCCTTAAAAAAGCTGTCGAAGTGGCAGTAGCCCTAGTAGAATGAGGCCTAATCCCAGCTGGAATCTCCTTGCCATGATGGGAATAACAGAAAGCAATGCAAAACCCAATCCACTTAGAAATAGTTTGTTTTGACACAGGCTTGCCCTGAGAACTCAAAGCAAAAGAAACAAATAACTACTGAGACTGCCTGAACCCTTTAGTTCTACTCAAATAATATCGCAACTGCCTGTGTACATCTAAAGTGTGCAAAATCTTTTCCCCTTTATTTTGGGGATTTGCATAAAAAGTAGGCAAATGAATAGTCTGGTTTAAAGCCACACTAGAAACCACTTTAGGCATAAAGGAAGGATTAGTACGCAAAGATACCCTATCCTTATGGAAAATTAAGAAAGGCTCAACCGCCATAAGGGCCTGCAATTCAGAAACCCTTCTTGCAGAGGTAATGGCCAACAAAAAAGCAGTCTTCCATGATAAATATTTCAACTCGGTAGTAGCTGCAGGCTCAAAAGGTTGTAGAGTGAGTTTCTCCAACACAAAATTGAGATCCCAAGCAGGAGTAGGAGCTCTACGTGGGGGTCTTATATTCTTTGCCCCTCTAAGAAATTGCTTGAACAAAGGATGAGAAAACAATGGTGGGTCACAGTCATAGTGAGCGGAAATTGCTGCAGCATGAACCTTAATAGAAGAGAAGGACAAACCTTTGTCCAGTAACTCAGTAAGATATTGAAGAGCCACACTTAAATTAGGCTCAGAAACATCAAAATCCTTTGCTGCACTCCAAAATAAAAATCTCTTCCATTTATCTGCGTACACTTTCCTTGTAGTAGGCCTTCTAGCTTCCAAAATAACATTCAAAACTTGCTGTGGAAGTTGAGACCCTCTATAGTTCAAAACAGAATATGCCAGGCTGTTAGGTGAAGAGAGTGAAGCTTGACATTGAGTAAATGACTGTTCTCCTGAGACAACAGGTGTGGAATCGAAGGCAAAGGCCATGGAGGCTCCCGTACCAGACTTCTCAGTAATGGGTACCAGTGCTGTCGAGGCCAATCTGGAGCTATTAAAATCATCTTTGGCTTGTCCTGTCTGACCTTCAGAAGTACCTTTGGGAGGAGAGGCAGAGGTGGAAAGGCATACATATGAAGATTGCTCCAATTGAAAGAAAGAGCATCCACTTTCCAAGCTGTGGGATGAAACCTTTTTGTGCAAACCTTTGGCAGCTGGTGGTTTAGTGGAGAAGCGAACAGATCTATGTTTGGAGTTCCCCATGACACTGTCAATTTCTGAAATACATGAGGATCCAATTTCCACTCGTGGGGATCCATAATTCGTCTGCTCAACACATCTGCTAAGGAGTTCTGTGCTCCCGGCAGAAACCTTGCCTGAAGACTTAGCTGTAAATTGAGAGCAGTCTCCCACAAAATCATTGCTTGCCTGCATAGAGGATAAGAATGTGTTCCCCCTTGCTTGTTGATGTACCACATGACAGTTGTGTTGTCTGTTAGAATCAACACCTGCCCTGGAAGAAGTAAATCCTTGAAAGCTATTAACGCAAACTGGACTGCTAACATCTCCTTCAAGTTGATATGTAGATGTTGTAGTCTGGCAGGCCACTTGTCTTGTATCCACTTTCCATTTAGATGAGCTCCCCAAGCTTTGTCTGAGGCATCTGTCGTTAGAATCTGACTCGCCTCTGGCCGGGTCACAGAGAGTCCCTTGTTTAGGTGACATTCCTGAGCCCACCACAAAAATTCCTTTTGAATGCAAGGTATTATCTGAATGACAGTGTCCAGATCCTGGCAGTGCTGTGTCCATACATTTTTGAGATACCACTGTAGCTTCCTCATATGCAGTTTGGCATTGGGAAGCACCAGAATACAAGATGCCATGAACCCCAAGGCTTGAAGGACTGTCCTTGCAGTCAGCCTGGACTGATGAGACAATTGATGAAAGTAAAGGGAAAGATTCTTTTGTTTGTCCGGGGTCAAAAAGGCCATCTGGGATGCTGTATTCAGTCTTACACCCAGAAAGCACATGTCCTGAGAGGGTACTAGACTGGACTTTATTTCGTTCACAGAATACCCCAGGCATCTTAGCACTGCTATCACATATTCCAAATGATGAAGAAGCTCGTCCCTTCCTTGAGCTAGAATCAGGCAATCGTCCAAATAAGGATAGATCTGTATTCCTTTTAGCCTGAAGAAAGCTATCACTGGAGCCAGAACTTTGGTGAACACTCTGGGCGCAGTAGATAAGCCAAAGGGCAATGCAGAGAACTGATAATGAGAAGTCCCAGCTCGAAAACGCAGATACTTCCTGCAACTCAGTCTGATAGGAACATGAAGGTAAGCCTCCTTGAGATCCAAAGTTACCATCCAATGATCTTTGCCCAGCAGAGGTAAAAGCTGTTGTAACGTCAACATTTTGAACTTGGGAATGTCCAGATAAGTGTTGAGGATAGATAAATCCAAAATTGGTCTCCACGTGTTCCCCTTCTTTGGTACTAGGAACAGGCGAGAATAAAATCCTAGGCCCACTTCTGGCACAGGGACCGGCTGTATGGCCCCTATTTGAAGTAGCAGAGAAATTTGTTTGTGAGCCTCTATTCTTTGCTGAGGAGGAACGTCTGGCATGCCTTTGAAAGGAGGCAAGGTATGGAAATAAAACCTGTAACCTTGGTGAATGATATCCAATACCCATCTGTCTTGGGTAATTAAACTCCAATTTTCCTTGAAAAGTGCCAACCTTCCTCCCAAAGGTGCTGCCAGACGAGAAGGCTCTGGCAGCTGAAAAGGTAGGTCATTGGGTCTGTTTACGAAGGACTGACCCCTGCCCTCACCGAAGACTGTGCAGGTGAACTCCTGTTCTAGGCCTGAAAGAGCCCTGAGCTCTGCCCCTACCACGTCTAGATCTACCCCTAGACTGGGAATCATAAGAAGGATACGTCCACCCCTTGGTAGGCCAATTTCTACTAAACTTCGGAGGCTGAACCTGCAAAAAATCTTTAACAGTCTGCATAGACTTAGCCTTGTCTTCCATTTTCTTTAAGACTGCCTCAACAGGTGAACCAAACAACACATCAGATTGTAAAGGAGCATCTAAAATCCTTGTCTTAACATGGTCAGATAAATTCTGATCCCTCAGCCAGGCGTGCCTGCGAAGAACTGACCCAGTGGCAGCCACCCTAGACGAGGCCTGTACAGCATCAAAACCACATTGCAAAGAATGCTTACCCACCTGTTCAGAAACATGTACTAAATCTTGTAACTCTTTACACTCAATACCTTCCGCCAGAGCATCTACCTTAGACTTCAATTGAGAAAGTAGATAGTTTTGGTATTTCAACATGTGAAACTGGCAATTCAAAGCCCTCATAGCTAGGGTGGAAGAAGTATAGACTTTCTTTCCCCATCTATCCAAAGCCCTGGCCTCTTTATCTGGAGGAACCGGATTTTAACAACAGAAGCCTTAACACCCTTAGGCCCCTGACTAACAGTTTCTGGGTCCGCCCTAGGACTCTAAAAAAGATACTTATGAGCTTCAGGCACCCTGTAATACCTATCCGGTTTAACAGGAGCAGGAGGCAAAGAGTCAGGATTAAGAGAAGCCTCTGCAAACACATCTTCCACAACATCCAGAACAGGAGGTATAGCCAAAGGCCTATGCTGGGGTAAAAACAAAAATTCCCTAAGCCTTTTCCTGGAATCAGAGAAGTCCTGACCTTCCCACTTAAAATGCTCCCTCATGGAATGAAGAGTCTCTGAAAAAGAAAAATCCTCAGGAGGAGAAGCAGAAGGAGTAGAATCATCCACATCAGAATCAGAATAAGGAGGATACTCCTGCAATTCTTCAGCCGAAGACTCTGAAACATCCGAAGCCTGCTCAAAACTCCCCAACTCAGGTTCCACCCTAGGTCTCTTATCAGGAGGGGGCAAAGAACCTCTAATCAAAGTAATCAAATCTTCTGCCATTTTAAGCATATGCTTCTTGGGCACAGATCCTGAAGAACTAGGAGTGACACCAACTGAAGCTAAACCTGGCCTGCCTCTGGGAGAAGCCTTGGAAACAGAAGGAGAGGGCCTAACCACCCTAGGAAGGGAGGGAAGTACAGTAACCTGAGAAGCCCCTTCAGCCTGACCTGCCTCCTGAGAGGCCACATCCTGCAAAAACAAAGTCTCCCCCTGGGACTCCAGAGAAACCTCCGGCGGAACCCCCGGCTCCACCGACATTTCTAAAGAACCGGCGTCCGGTACGGACGGCTCTTCTTGCCTGGGCTTAGCTGCTTTGTCCTTGCGCTTCTTCGAAGAAGCGGGCGTCGGAGTATCCGACGGCATATTATAATTTCACCGCTTCCCGAAGACTAACCTGGCACAATCTAACCTTCTCTTAATAGTGCGCTTATTGAATCTAGCACAAAAGCGACACCCAACAACGTCGTGCTCAGGCCCTAAACAAGGAATACACAAAGTATGATAATCTCTATGCGGTATCTGTTTCCCACAAGAAATACAGTTATTCACTTTTTCTGACATCCGGTAAACCACTGAGGCAAGAAAAAACTAAAATATTCCCCAACGGGGTACTTAGCCAACTTTGACTCGGTCTGAAACTCCGAATTCGAAAAATTTCAGAACGCCGAACGGCACTTGCAACGCTGCTTCTGCATCGGACCATGCGGCAAAAAAGACTGAGGATATGACGTCGGTCATGCGCATTTGTACCCTGACGTCCTGATGTCAGACTAATGCGCCTTGACCGACGTCAGCCTTATACTTTGATATTCGGGCCGACTGAGGACAGCGGACTACCCAAGTGTAAGGACTGCAGCAATGTGAGATGAAGAACATCATGTCTGGCTGATGTAATAGCTACTAAAAACACAGACTTCCAAAACAAATATTTTAAGGAAGATGATAAGACGCTTCAAAGGGAGGGGATGTTAGTTTGGACAACAAAAAATTTAAGTCCCAAGAAGCCACAGGTTCTTGTAATGGTGGTCTCAGTAAAGTAGCTCCTCTCAAGAAAGTCTTGCATAACTTATAAGACATAAGGTTGACATTTGGAGACCCTAAATAAAAATGTGAGATCGTCACCAATTGTACTTTGATGGTGGCCGCGGCAGATCCCTGCTGAAAAAGCTCCGAAAGGAATTCCAGAATCACAGGAATGGGAGCGGTGTAAGGATCCACTTTCATTTTCTGTGCCCAGAGAACCTTTTCCATTTACTGTCATACAGCCTTCTGGTTGAGGGTTTATGCGAGGATAAAAGAATATGGGACACTGATGACAAAACACCATGAAGCCTGACTAGAGATGGAACTGGAGCAGCCAAGCTGTCAATTTGAGGGTGTGGAGATAGGGGTGTAGCGAACTTGACATGTGGGTCAATAGAGCTGGAACTGGGTCCAGAATCCAAGGATCATCCAGGAGAAGAGGCTCGAGGAAGGGGAACCAGACCTGACGAGGCCAGTAAGGAGCAATGAGGATCAACTTGCTTCCCAGTCGGATGGCTTTCTGTATCACTTTGGGGATAAGAGGGAATGGAAGAAAGGCATATAGAAGTCCCCGTGGGCCAATCGTGGACCAGAGCGTCTCTGGGTGTTTCCCCCGGAGGGGGAATTAGGGGGAAAAATAACTGCTGCACTTGGCACTGACTGGACTGGCAAAAAGGTTGCAGCAAGGTTGTCCCCATTTTCGGAAAATCTGTTCCACTATTTCCCATTTCAGAGACCACTCGTGAGGCAGTAAGATTGCCTGGCTCAGATTGTCGGCTATCACATTGGTTGTCCTCAGAATTTGCATTGCCACCAGAAAGCATTGGGAAGAAATTGCCCATTCCCAAACTCGCATGGCCTCTCGACAGAGTGGGTAAGATCTGGTACCGGCCTGTTTGTTGATATAGCACAAAACCAACATGTCCGATTGTATCGCAATCGTCCCTGGAGGAAGAAGGTCCTGAAGTGCTTGCAATGCCAGAAGCACTGCTCTCATCTCCAGAATGTTGATATGCAGATGATTCTCGTGTTCTTGCCATGTGCCGTGGACAGTCCTGCCAAGATAATGTCCCACCCCCAACCTGGGAGGCATCTGTGGTCACAGTGGCAACGGGTCGGGCAGGCACAAAGGGAGCTCTCGTGAACAAGTAGTTGGGGGCTATCCACCAACGAAGGCCCTTTTTGCATGATTCCGTCAGCAGAATAGGGTGACTCAGCGGTAGATATTGGAATGACCACTGGGAGAACAGGAGCCATTGATGGATTCTCATGTGCAACCTGGCTAAAGGTATTAATAGAATGGTTGAAGCCATCGTTCCAATAAGTTTAAGAATCCATTTTGCTTTGACTTTCCAAAGTGGAAGAAGACGCGGAACTTGTGAGATAAGGTTTTGTGCTCTTTCGGCGGGAAGACGAACTGTCATATCTACTGTATCTACCTCTGCGCCTATAAAAATCACAGATTGCGAGGGCAGTAATGCAGATTTTTCCCAGTTTATGGAGAACCCTAGTTGAGCACAAAGCTGAATGGTGGCATCCCTCTTTTGGAGGAGTAGATTGCCTGGTGGTGGCGGTCAGGAGCCAGTCGTCCAAATAAGGAAACACCTGGAATCCCTGACGTCTATCAGGTGAGCTGTCACTACTGCCATGCATTTGCTGAACAATCTGGGGGCTGTGGTGAGACCAAAGGACAGAGCACGAAACTGATAATGGCTGGCTCCCAGCTGGAAGCGCAGATACCTCCTTGACACCTTGTCCATTTTTATATGGTAGTAGGCGTCTTGGAGATCCACAGGGCACATCCAATAGTCTTTCCCTAACAACAGGAGTATCGACAGAAGTGTGACCATCCGAAACTTGTCCTTTTTCATGGATTCATTTAATCTGCTAAGGACCAATATTGGCCTCCAGTCTCCGGTTCATTTTGGGACTAAAAAGAACCTGGAGTAAGTTCCGGATCCTGTCTGGTCTGCTGGGACGGGCTGGATGACTCTTTTGGAGAGAGCAACTTGTTGATCTCCACAGTTGCCTGATCCCTGTGATTGGGTGGAACATCTGGGATCTTTTTGGGAACAAACGGTGGAAGGGAAAAAGGGTATGATATAGCCTCTGGTAACAACTCTTTGTACCCACTTGTCTTGGGTTATATTTAGCCAAGCTTCCGAATACAAAGAGATGCGACCCACAACTGGCCCCAGAGAAATGCAGTCGGGCCCCACATCAGGAGCGCTGATAAAGCCGCCCTCGACAGGAATCACGGCCTTGCTGCTATTGTGGACCGCCCCTGCCTCTAGGGCGACATCTACTATTTCCTCCTCTTCTGCCTCTGAAGGAGGATTCACACTGTGTGTCCTGAAAGGCCCTTTGGGACTTTTTGAACCACATTTTACCTCCCCTTTGACATTTGTTGGACAGTAAAATGGAATCCCACAACAGAGAGAGTCTTTCCTTCCTGCTCATACCGAACGAGTGTTTCTTTCACCTTGGGACCAAACAAGGAGGAACCATCAAATGGGGAGTTGGTGAAGGTGGACTTAAAAGGCTCCACAAAGTTACACAAGCGCATCCAGGAGTGGCGCCTAAGGGCAACTCCTGAACCCGCTGCTCTGCTCGATCCATCAGCCGCATGGGAGATAAGCCGCATGGAGGAGTTAACTACTGAATTTAGGGTGGACAACTGAGCAGAAATCAGGGACTACCTCAGGACAAGCGCCTGTATGGAATCTCCTAACTCCTTGAGGAGATCCCTCTGCAACATCATGAAATGGGTAAGATAGTTCAGAGATCGAAGTGTGAAAGCCGCTGAACTAAATACACTCTTCCCAAATCTGTCCATCTGTCGAGGCTCCTTGTTTAGCAGATGAACAGAGGAAGAAGTCTCCGCGAAGTTCTTCTTCGTGGCCGCTGCCACCACCATGGCATCTACGGGAATGCCCTTAGACAAGAATTCTTTTCCAGGAGGGACAGACAGAAACTTATTTGGTCTTCTAGAAACTGGCCCCATGGCATTGGGAGTATCCCACACCTTCCGACTAACCAGATCCATTAGCTCATTGAAAGGTGGAGACACCCAAGAGACAGAGGGTTGAGACCCGAAAGCCTTCAGGTACACCGACTTCTCATCAGAAGGGTTGACAGTGGGCCAGTTGCACCTCTGTTTAAGGATCTCTAGAATGTCCACAAAGGAGGCATCATCAGAGGACGACTTGGGGGACCCCTCCGACTCCTCGAGGTCAGTGTCCGATGTCAGAGACTCATCCTGGGAGTCAATATGCTTCCTCTTTGCATACTCTCTTTTGAGGGGGCTCCTCGAAAGGACCTTCTGGGGAGGCCCTGGAAGAGAGGGGGGCCACCAGCCAGTGGCTCCTGAGGCTGCAGATCTCTGCTGTCTCCAGAGAGAGTAGGTACTGACACCGAAGTGGGAGCCCTGGGGGGAAGAGTGTTTGTACCACTGGCAGGGGCTGTAGACTGTGATAGCACACTCCATCACCTCAAAAGCAGACCTCTCCGGCTCCAAAGACCGTCCCTGCTCTGAAGAGACAAAAGACTGTGCCGGAGCCCAAGCCATCGGCTCCGAGATAGATGCAGGGTCCGAGCTCACCCTGGTGGAAGCACCGAGAGGAAGGCTCGGAACCGACGATCGATTCAAACCCTCCCCATTGGCACTGACAGAAGAGCTTCTGTCCCTGGACACGACAGACGGAGCCACGCATGTCGGAGCCGAACTCTGTTCCAATGCAATGGCAAGGGAAGCCGGAACAGAGGGTTCCTCCGTTGGTAACAAGCACTCCGGCTCCGAAAAGCCAACATGGCTCGGAGGAGGAATCACAGACGACGGCAAAACTGGTACGAGTGGCTCCAGAGCCGATTGAGTCAGAGTCAACAAGAATTTAGGCAGAGCAGATGACTTCAGGAGTCTCAGTACTACCCTCTCCACATCTTCTTATGAAAGTCTCCTGGAAGATCTGGAAGATAAAGTTGGGGATCTCGTCCTAGCAGGCACTGGAGATTTGATCAGCAAGGAGACCGGTAGGGACTCTACAGACCGGCTCCGAGCAGAAGAGTCAACTATTTCCAAAGGTTCAGCAGTCGGCACCGAAGCACCTGTGACAGACTCTGAAACCATGGTGCTCTCCTTTGGCTCCGAAGACTGAGGAGTCGAGGAGGCAGATTTTGTTAATTTGGAAGGCGTCTCCAAAACACCAGCCGCTGCAGGAGAAGGCCTTTTTGAACCTTTTGATTTCGGGTCAGATCTTGACTTTGAAGACTTAGATGAAGAAGCTGATGAACCAGATAAGGCTTCCTCGAAGGTTGGCTTCAGAAGACCCCTGAGTATCAGCTTGTTCTTTCTCTCCTGCAACACTCTAGGAGAGAAAGCATGGCAAAACAAACATGATTCCTGCAAATGGATGGCTCCCAAACAGTAGACACAGCTACTGTGGCCATCCGTCAAAGACATTTTCTGGGAGCACTTCATACATTTTTTGAACCCTGAGGGGTTGTGCACCTTGCTATCCTTAGACATTGCAAACACACAAGCAAACCAGAAGAGAAAAGAAAAAGAGAATAACCGAGGACTAGATCCTCTAACTAAAATGGGCCTAGCCCTGCAGAATTACATGAGGACTAGGTCCTCTAAGTTAAAGGGCCTAGCCTGGTGTAAGAGAAACTAGGTCTTTCAACTAAAACAAACAGACAGAGATTCAGTCACACAGGGAAATTTCCAAATAAAATTACAATGAAGTAATAACACGAGGACTAGGTCCTCTAAGTTAAACGGGCCTGGCCCTGTGTTGAAAGAACTGGGTCTTCTAAGTCAAACAGACCAAGTATACAACACCACACACATGTTCAATAAAGCAGGAAAAAATTGCAACTGCAATAGTGATTAAGACTTTAGCGGATCCCCGCCAAAGACTACCAGTTAACAATAACCGATTAACAGTAAATTAATCAATAGGAGCCAATACTGATTAAGAACGGCGAAACCGCCAAAACTAACGATCTAGGCAAAAAAGTGCAACTGCACCTAACTACTGGTACACAGGATACTATTACTAACGTCACACAAGACCACAAGACAATTAAGGTAAAGCCCTATATATATACTTTCCAATAAATAACAGTAACATGGCAAAACCGCCAAAACTAACGATCTAGACAAAAAAATGCAACTGTGCCTAACTACTACTACTGTCACACAAGACCACAAGACAATTAAGGTAAAGCCCAATATATATATATATATATATATATATATATATATATATATATATTTTTTTTTTTTATTTTTTTTTTTTCCAGTAAATATGCAAAAAAACACTAGTTAATGAAAAAATGCAAAAGACTTAGCCAGAGCCAAGAGAAGCACATCCGAACTCGTCAATGAGGCAAACGAGATATGGGGATTGCACTGGTGCACCAAGGGGTACCTGCTTAACCATGAGCCAACCAGAAGTCTTTGGGCTTGAAAATTGGCCGAGTCGGAGCAGAGGATCGGTTCCAAACCCATATGTAAAAATGAAGGTGAGATTGGACTACCTAACATCTGTAACCTAGGTGGTCTGCTGTTCCTGGGTTTAGACTGAGAAGACCTGGAAGAGACTGGAAAGGACCGATTCTTTGAAGGCCAATGCCTACTAAATCTGGGAGGCTGTACTTGCAGGAAATCTTTAACTGTTTGCATAGATATAGCTTTTTCCTCCATCTTTTTGAGGACGACTTCTGCTTTGTTGCCGAACAGGCAGTCTTGGTTTAACGGAGCATCCAGTAATTTAGCTTTAACATGATCTGGCAAGGTTTGCTCCTTAAGCTAAGCATGCCTTCTAAGTACAGACGCAGTGACAGTAGCCCTGCAAGATGCTTCTAAAGAGTCAAAACCACATTGCAAAGTATGTTTACCAACTTGTTCTGCAGAAAGCATTAAATCCTGTAATTCTTTGTGCTCAGCACAGTCAAGAATCAACATCATTTTTTGTTTAAGTAGTCCCATAATATGCTCCTGGTACTTTAACATATGAAGCTGTCAATTCAAAGCCCTAATGGCCAAAGTAGCAGAAGTGTATACCTTCTTACCCCATCTGTCCAAGGCTCTAGAATCTCTATCAGAAGGGGTAGAATTTTTGGCAGCAGTAGCCTTAATGCCCTTTGGTCCTTGGGAAATAATTTCTGGATCCGCAGTATAATTCTTGAAGAGAAACTTGTGAGAATCAGGTAATACCTGTCAGGTTTTCTGGGAGCTGGAGGTATAGTGTCTGGGGAAAGGCTGGAATCCAAGAAAGCATCATCTATAATGTCCAGAACAGGAGGGATAGCTAAAGGCCTGTGTTATGGGATGAGCAAGAATTCCCTAAGCTTCTTTTTGGAGTCAGAGTAATCTTGGGTTTCCCAGAGGAAATGCTCCCTAACAGTGTGCAAGGTTTCACAAAAAGAAAAATCTTCTAGAAGGGAAGCAGAGGGAATGGAATCCTCTGCATCAGAATCCTCATAGGTAGATAAGGGCAAATCCTGGTAATCAGAAGAAACAGAAATATCAGATTCCTGATCAGAATAATTAGAAAGAAAATCAATTCTAGGTCTCTTAGAGGGGGAATGCTGGCTTCCCCTAATTAAGGTAATAAGATCTTCAGCCAATCTAAGCATTTGTTTTTTTAGGCATATGGGCCTGAGCATGCAGTTTGGATGTCAGTTTTCTAGGTGTGGAGTGAGTTTTAGGCCTGGATGAAGAAATGGCGTTGGTTTAAAATGCAAGTCTGTAGGCCTAAATACACCCTCAGAAGCCGGTACCTGCACAGCGGCTCCGGACCCATCCAAGGTAGAGACATCCGCAGGTTCCATAGTCAAAGAAGCATCTTTTGGCATACCGGACTCCGAATGGGTCTCAGTAGAGGCCTGCGAATCTGAAGTAGTGGGTATCAGGGGCTGCGAAAGCATCTCACTGAGTATCAGTGGACTGGCGACTAGCTTAAATGAAGCATCGTTGGCAGTTGCGGTCTGTCTCTGTTTTTATCCTTATATTTTTTCGGAAGATCGGTATTCGGATGGCTTACTGAAGCCATTTCAGAGTACGGATACCAAGTACCAAAATAATTTGCTGCAAATATAGCCCAACGATGAATAGTTTGGGAGTTGCACAAGGCACAAAACCGACAGCGAGGGCCATCATGGTCTGGGCCTAAGCAGGGAATGCAGTACGAATGAAAATCTTTATGAGGTATTTAAGACAAATGTTGCCAATGAGATTCTTGACATAGCTATAGAATGCTTTGTGGTTGTCTTAAGAATCAGTGGCAATTTTGTTTTCATAACTAGCTTTGGAGGATTTTATGAGGGATCTCAGCTTCTTACTGAGGCTGACCAGGGAGTTCCTCCAATCGTGGGATTTTACTCTTTTTTGAAACAGTTTCTTTCTTCTGTTGTAGAGTTTGTTTATGGCAGAAGACCACCAGATTGGCTTCCTTTTCTTTGAGTATAGCATCTTGGTTCTGTTAGGGATAGCACGATCCATGCACTCATGTAAGTGCTTATAAAGTGCATTTGTGTAGGATTCAGCAGTCGTACCTCTATTGTCCATCTGCATGGGTGTCATGAAGTTTGCCACTTCTGTCTTAAGAAGCGTGAAGTAGGCTTTGGAGAAATATTTTATGGTTGTTTTCCTAATGGGGGCTGGGAGAGGGATGTGGATGTCTAGGGTGATTAGCTTGTGGTCGGATC
>NC_056746.1:1577180611-1577255611 GCF_019279795.1 Protopterus annectens | reverse complement strand
AATTCCAACAAATAACTGTGAAAGAGTCTGACTCAAATGAACACAAACACTAGTAACCATAAACAAACAAAAAATAACAGATACTATGATGTGAGGTACCATCTGATCACTAAGACTTGTAACAGTATGGGAAAGAAATGCTTGCTACAGTCATTGTTAGGGTGCAATCCCAGAGAAGTGAAATATGAAGTAAGTGTGTGTGTGTGTGTGTGTGTGTGTGTGTGTGTGTGTGTGTGTGTGTGTGTGTGTGAGAATGTGCGCACGTGTGCACACTGAGTGGAAGGAGGCAGAGATGCAGAAAAATGATTCACTTGGTTGAATGTGGAAATGTAGTAACAAAGAGTTTTAGACATAAATATGCTGTACTGGTATCACAGTTTCAGAGTCTCATACAAAAATTGGGGGTGGGATACAAAAACTTAAAGCTAGAAAATGGCTTGACTGGACTGGAAAGTCATTTTGAGTGGGAAGTGTATTACTGAGTGGGGAACTGTGGCATTTTTGCATGTTATCCTTACATCCCATGTGGGCTTCCTTAAGGCATTCTGATTTCCTCTGTCTGCCAAAACATGGTGTTTAGTGACTAAATTATCCCTACACTTAATCCTTACCGATGCCCTTATAACCTAGGATATAGCTGTCAAAGATCTGTTTGTATTAGTCGACTTACCTAGTTTATCAAATAATTAAATAAAAATAAACTTTTACATTACTCGCAAGTGAGGTGGTGTATGAGTAATGCAGTTTCTAAGTAAAGGCCCGAGATTATTATTATTGATATTATTTCACATTATATGCAAGTTCAACAGTTTTTTTTTTTGCTTTTTTCAAACACCTTTACTGAATTATCACTTGTGACATAGGCAAATTTACATTCATATAAAAGTAATCAAACTATATTAACAAAGATTATACTTCACCTATATTGCTATATATCATCTAATCTAAGAAATATTCCATAAATTATTCAATTCTTGCCTTTTTAAACAGGAAACATCTTCATTAAACCATCACTTACTACAGAGTCAATCATACATTTATATAAATGAAAACAAACCACACAAACACAATCCTAAACCATACTGATACACTCCCATTCTCACTCAAACATTACATAGCTCATTTAAGTCCTGCTGCCTCTTAGGCCTCATTCCTCCCTTACTTGTATTCTTCCCACAATTCCCATTTTTCCTATGTAGTTTGCTCCTATCCTTTTCAAAAGACCTCAATTCCAGTTGTTTTACCTCTGTTACTATATTCACTATTTACAGTATAGCTGGTTTAGATTTTGATTTCCCTTTTCTAGTAATTGCTTTTTTGGCAGGCACCATTATTAAATAGAGCAAGGCCTTACCATGTGTAGGCAATTTTGGTTCTGTATCACAGCTCAGAAAAATCATCTCCCTTGTCAGACCAATCTGCCTACCCAGCACCTCCGATAGTGCATCTCACAGGGAATCCTTGAAGTCCACCAACTCAGTGTACTCCCCATGTAAGTTCAACAGTTTGATGTGGTTTTATGGAAACACTGACAGTAATAAGGCATGAGAATGAACTGGTTAAGGAGCTTCAACCACTCAGAGCAAGAACAGATAACTAGAAGCCCACAAAGGTAGAAAAATGTAAACTGAGATGAGAATGCATTTATTTATTTATTTTACATTTGTTGACTGGCGGGTGAACTGGTCCAAAGACCCCTTCAGTCACGAGCCAAGCCAATGAGGCATGACATTACAAAAAACGTAAAGAAAAACTGAAAGAAGTATTATATACATATACAATTGCTATGGAAATATTATACTGCCAATAGATATACATACAACACTTCATAGCAGCTAATACATTATTTGCAATGACAGTAAACATTCACTAATTAGTTAGGTGGCAGCACCAACAGATAGCCAAGTTACTTAGTTTCGACATGGTAGAATTTGCAGCAGAACATCGTGTACCCTTCTAGTAAGTAAGTGGACTAATGTGAATGACAGCAGTGAGGAGTCAAACACATTAAATTTGAAAATCCTGGCAATGTTTAGCTAATATATCGGATGCATTTACAGGCATATTCATCTCTGAAATTATTTGAATGGCAATTTAAAGCTGGCTATCTCTGTTAAGTGTACAGTTTTATCAGTGTATTTGCTCCACCTGATGGAGGCAGTTTCAAAAAAGACTTTTTCTGCTGTGGCTAATTTGTGTGTGGGGGGTCTAGCTAAGAGTGTTGTCTGACTCTTGAGGCTATAGTTACACTCTCATTGAGTAATCTGTTCTACAAAAAAGCACATTATCTACAGGGTAGAAGCTTACTAATAAGGGTGTTAACAAGTAGCTCAGCTCTGGCTGATACTGTCAGCCACCTAGCTTTATTGTATGGCAACAGTGTTCTCCATTAGTAGCTGAGCTTATAAAGCCAAGTACAATGTACAATAGAAGTTATACATTTCTTAATGTCCTTTGTAGCACCCACTCTTCCCAAAACAGCCCTGCTGACTCATTTGTTCCAAACTTCCTGGCAACAAAAAACAATGCACTTGTGAGACGAGAGCTATGGACTATGATGAGTAAGAAGATGTTAACAACTTTCATTTTTCAAATGTGTCTGCTTCTTAGTAACAAGGTCTGCTTTGCTGTTGTCTGCAAAAACTTCCAAAGACATTGGAGTGTCCATAGTATTTAACGTACCAAGATATTTTTATGCATTTATTTTTTTTAAAGATCTAAACCATTTTGATGCTTAGGCTGGTGGAAATACAACAACCCCCCAAAAAACTTTAATCAATACCACTGCAATAGCAGTAATGTTAACAGCAAAAATACACGCAAGTACAAGACAGGATGGCAAGCAGCATCAATAAGCACAATCATAACAAGATGTGATGCAAGAATTCAATCAGTAAGACTGTTCATATCATCACACAGTATGATGATTCAATGGAGAAAATAATGTACAATGAACAAAGTAGTTACAATATATACTCTCCTTCACATCCTATGACAAGCAGTAGTAAGGCATGAGTGAAATGTCGGATGGAGGGGAAGGAATGAGAAAAAGAGAAGAAAAAAAGTGTTGGGGAAGAATCAAGAGGACACACACAGCTATCTCCTTACCTAGGTTCAGGAAATCTGGGCAGTACTACATGAGCTGGGGGACATGTTTACTAGCAAGCCAGGATATGCCCACATGAAGAAGCACTATGTGGACACAGGACCTCAGTGGCCCATGAAACAGCCCCCTTACAGTGCCTAAGCAATTTATGTAGGCCCTAATAAAGGTGCTACAGCAGATGTTGGACCTGGGGGCAATCCAGGAGTCCAGTAGTTTACTTAAGTTTTAACATGTCTTATGAAAAAATATAAGTTACTAAATAAACAAACTGTGTTATTTTAATACACAGTAATACCATATACTCCTGATACCTAATCTGAGTAGTCAAAAGTCCAAGAAGCCATCAATATATTCAGAAATGTGACAGACATGAGAGAAATAGGTTAATCACTACATAAAAAATACAAAAAGAACGAGGGAAGCGGCATCAGGTTTATGAATGAATAAATGCAAAGACCCAAGATTCTAAAGGGCAAGAAATAAAAACTTAAGAAGTGGCTAGAATGACATTTAAATTACAAGGGCCAACCATTTCAACTACTTGGGATTCACATAACAATTAAGACAAAACTAAAGAGATGGCACAATACAATATGACAAACTACATACAATATCAGGCAGTGCATTACAAAAGAGTAATAAGCAGATGGTACAAGATAAGTCATAATATACGCATAGAAACACATACACAGGTAATTATATACATTAGAGAAACTAGAAAAGATGCCACCACAAAGGGAATATGCTGCCAATGGGAAGGGTCATAGAGAAGCACATGAGAACATATAATCTGGGACTGTGCAGGGCCTCAACAGTACAAACTGGAATGAAACAGGATCACTGTAGAAACAAGGGGAAGAGGATGTATTTTTTTTGTAAAAGGATGTTTTTACTAAGTTGAGGAAGGATGAAAAAATCGAAACATTTTAAAGCATTACTTTCTCTGTTTGAAATAGTGGCAAAAAAGACCATCACCAGAAAGTGGAAAACAGAGGAGAAACCAGACATATCTGAGGTGAGGAAAAGAATGGGAGAAATAAGAGAAAATGAACGGTGTGACATTCAACAAAATTATTGGTCAGGAAATGGGATCTTTGGGAAATATTTGCAGGGACAAATGAGTGAATTCAGGAATACAGTTCACATGAAGTAAGAATAAAAACGATCTAAGCAGTCGAGACAGGATCATAAAATGCCCACCTGTACCAAAAAACAAAATAACTAATAAACAGAAATTCTGACTGCAGTTTGACTACCGTACCTAGTTAGATTTTATATAAAATAAGCAATGGATAAAAAACAAGATGAAAGAATGTGTAACCTTAAGCCGTGATAAAATAATAACATGCTTAAGATAGAAAATTAGATGAATATGCATATGGTAAACACTGACCATCTGAAGAGGAAAACCAACAGAACTATAAAGCTGATGTTTATGGAATGGTTACAAGAGAGGTGGTGTATGCATGATTATTGCAATGTATGCACAAAAATGATTGTTATCATGTAAATAAACATTGCTCATGAAAAAAAAAATCACAAGGTTTGAAACTGAACCAAACCTTGTGTCAGACTTGTGTACCATCTTTGAAATACATTGATAAGTGATTACACCCAGATATTAATAAGATACATGCCACTATAACTGTGCAACCTCAACAGTTAAAAACCTTCATAAATGCAATTCTTGGAGATGGACCTGTCCAACAGTTACCTCGCTTGTTAAATTTATCTGTACTTGTAAAAAAGCTACTTAAGCAGCATTCATTATGGGGTTGGTCAACAGATCAAGCTAGAAGCTTTGAACTACTGAAGAGACTGGCAACAACTGCATCCACAAATCACAAGGTTTGAAACTGAACCAAACCTTGTGTCAGACTTGTGTACCATCTTTGAAATACATTGATAAGTGATTACACCCAGATATTAATAAGATACATGCCACTATAACTGTGCAACCTCAACAGTTAAAAACCTTCATAAATGCAATTCTTGGAGATGGACCTGTCCAAGAGTTACCTCACTTGTTAAATTTATCTGTACTTGTAAAAAAGCTACTTAAGCAGCATTCATTATGGGGTTGGTCAACAGATCAAGCTAGAAGCTTTGAACTACTAAAGAGACTGGCAACAACTGCATCCACACAAACATTATGACACAGCATTACTATGGTACTTCAAGCAGATACAAGCCAGGAAAGCTAGCATAAGGATTACCTCTGCAGCTACAGGATGATGCACAAACCACGTACATACAGACTAAGATGGAAATGAGGGTGGCTGTCAGAATTTTCATATATGTATGTGACAATATTAAAAACGAGACAGCTCACAGATGCTTACAAAGCACCTTTAAGAATTCACTTCATGAAGCACTAGCTATACTGCAAAGGATGCTGTTAACAATTCAGAAATATTATGCTGAAGTGCAGTGCAGACCTGGATGACCAATGCATACTGCTGACATTTTAAGTACAGCTAAACACAGAAATGCAGCTGGTGACAAAAGCAATGATGTCAGGATAGCCACACAATGCAAATCATTTTCATCCACTGATGAACCTATATGATACTTTCCAAAAAGGTTTATCTTGCATTCAAGGTCTCTTAAAAGTAAAAACTATCATCCCATCACATCTAAGGAACCAGATGCTATTGAAAATCCATTGGAAATGTTCAAGTGCAGCGAGAGAGAAAGATCTGCATTAGCCTAACTTTACAGTGCAAACAGAACAAAAGATGAAAAACTCTACATCAGAAAGGACACAGTCCTCATGAAATACCAACACTGCTATGGCTGACTGCAAGTGCTAACATGTTTAATGGTCTGTCTAACACTTTAATACATCTCCTATAAGCTTGATTATCTAAGCAAAGGGTAAATCACACCAATAAGCATAATCATAGAATGTATGGCATCTAAACACTATATCCAGAATTTCTCTCAACCAGTGTGTTTCTGGTTTGTGCATCAGGTAATGCTCTGGTTGCATATGCAAACAACCTACCCTTCTCTAGCAGTACTAATTTTAGCCTGATCTGGCTTGCATCCCCTTGACATGTCAAAGGTAACATTGCATCAAAACATTTAATTCAACACTTAAGACCCTCATTAGTGATTCAAAATTTTGAGTTTGCTCTTCAGTCCACCTCCAGAACATATCCTGCTCAAGTACCTTTTGTTGAGGTACATTTACATCTGACAGATAGGTATGAACTTGGACTAAGAATCAAATTAAGGCGTTTGTCAGCTGGAGGTTGTATATTTTGGAATATTGCAAAATATGATTATAGCCTACTAGATGTATATAAACCATGTACTTCAATGATGATGCACCAATTTTAGTTTTCTAATTTCACTGTCTAAAAGTTTAATCATTCAGATATCATGCTGGTGTTTGGTGGCACTTCAGACTAAGATATAATCAATTAACTTCTCAACTTCTTCCAAGCCTTCAATTATATCTTCTACAGATCTTTGAAAGAACACTGAAGCTCATGAAAAGTCAAACAGTAGTCTCAAAAGAGCTATCTCTGCTCAATGTGTGTTAAAAGAATATAGTTTCAAATTAACTTTATCTAATTTGGGCTGTCACAATTTCTGCCTAGCATCAAATGTCAAAGAATTTTGTAATAGGCATTATAGCACAGTAGCAATCACTTCTACTATCTGTAATACACAAGTATTCCCGTACATACAATACATTTAATAAAGTATTGTGGATCTAAACAGACTTTATCTTGTTTCAAAATAGCAATCACATTGTTAACCCATTCTGCTGCCTGATTCTGATTAATGACCACACCATACTGTTTAGTCTTTATTTTTCCTTTCAGAGCTATAGGTATTCTTTCTAGTGGACCGATTACTGGTTCAGTATCTGGTGGCAGCTTAACACAATATATTGTCTTCAAGTAACTAGACCATCAAACAGATCAGAATACCTTGCTAAATAGTAGTTTTAATTTCAGTATACTGCATTTTGTGCGTCTTCATTTGTTGCAATGTTGATCTTCTTCTTCTTTCGGCTGCTCCCGTCAGGGGTCGCCACAGCAGATCAACTGTTTCCATTTCTTCCTGTCCTCTGCATCTTGCTCTGTCACACCAACCACCTGCATGTCCTCTCTCACCACATCCATAAACCTTATCTTAGGCCTTCCTCTTTTCCTGTTACATGGCAGCTTCATCCTTAGCATCTTTTTCCCAATATACTCAGCATCCCTCCTCAGCACATGTCCAAACCAACGTAATCTTGCCTCTCTGGCTTTGTCTCCAAACCTTCCAACCTGGGCTGACCCTCTAATATACTTATTCCTAATCCTGTCCATCCTCATCACACCCAGTGCAAATCTTAACATCTTCAAGTCTGCCACGTCAAGATCCGACTCCTACCTTTTTGTCAATGCCACTGTCTCCAACCCATATAACATAGCTAGTCTCACTACCCTCTTGTAGACCTTCCCTTTCACTCTTACTGGTACTCGTCTGTCACAAATCACTCCTGACACACTTCTCCACCAACTCTATCCTGCCTGTACTCTCTTCTTCACCTCTCTTCCACACTCACTATTACTGTGAACTGTTGATCCCAAGTATTTAAACTCATCCACCTTCGCCACCTCTACTCACTGCATCTTCACCATTCCTCTAATCCTCCCTCTCATTCACACACATATATTTGTCTTAGTCCTGCTGACCTTCATTCCTCTTCTCTCTAGAGCATATCTCCACCTCTCCAGGGTCTGCTCCACCTGTTCCCTACTCTCACTACAGATTATAATGTCATCTGCAAACATCATAGTCCACGGGAACTCCTGTCTGATCTCATCTGTCAACCTGTCCATCACCATTACAAATAAGAAAGGGCTCAGAGCCGAACCTTGATGTAATCCCACCTCCACCTTAAACGCATCCGTCACTCTCACCACTGTCACACTACCCTTGTACATATCCTGTACCACTCTTACATACTTCTCTGACACTCCCAACTTCCTCATACAATACCATAACTCCTCTCTAGGCACCCTGTCATATGCTTTCTCTAAATCCACAAAGACACAATGCAACTCCTTCTGACATTCTCTGTACTTCTCCATCAACACTCTCAAAGCAAACATTGCATCTGTAGTGCTCTTTCCTGGCATGAAACCATACTGCTGATCACTAACCATCACCTCCCTTCTTAACCTAGCTTCCACTACTCTTTCCCATAACTTCATGCTGTGACTGATCAATTTAATCCCTCTGTAGTTACTACAGCTCTGCACATCACCCTTATTCTTAAAAATCAGTACCAAAACACTTTTTCTCCATTCCTCAGGCATCCTCTCACTTTCCAAGATTTCATTAAACAATCTAGTTAAAAACTCCACTGCCATTTCACCTAAACACCTCCATACTTCCACAGGTATGTCATCTGGACCAGCAGCCTTTCCGTTCTTCATCCTCTTCATAGCTATCCTTACTTCCTCCTTGCTAATCCACTGCACTTCATGATTCACTATCTATTTATTATTTTGATTTATTGTTGCAATGTTGATACACTAGTTAAATATTTAAAAAAATTCTGCTTTCTTTTGGTCAGTCAGACGTTTTCTTTGTGATTCGGACTATTTGTGTACTGTTTCTGGCTTAACACTTTGTCTACTCACAAACTGGCTGCCTGCTTGAGTGTTCTGGCCTGCTTTGTGAAGATACGAATTATAGTAGCCATCTTTGTGAAGAGGAGAATCAAACCCTTAGGAGCACTTTTACAACGTTTCAGCTCTGGTTTCTTCTTACTTTCAGTTTCACTGTCAATATTACACGCTTCTGTGCCATTAGTTATTAACTTTTATCATTTCTCCCCTGTTATATGCCCATCTTCATCATCCCTCCCTTCACTGGGAACTGTCATACAAGCAGCCAAAAGAGGCTTTGTGGTTCAGTTCCTAACCACACCCCATGTTGGCTGAGTGCTCATAACAATGACTGAAGTTCTACTCTTTGCCCTGGTGTCTGCATACTCACACACAAAAACACTCCACGTACTAACAACATCAGCTTGAAACACCAAGCCTAAATTCCCCCGTTGCTGTGGAAATTTGGCTGACTGAAACACTCACTTCCCTCCCCTCAAGATGGGCAATGTGGTGTAAGCTACTCATTTTCAATCTCCTTTCCCACGCCCAATCCCCTAGTCAAATTCTGGTCATCTAGGCCATAGGGCTTCATTCCTTTATGCCACTGAGCTGGGCATTACTCAGTAATCATAACTACAAATCCAAGAGTTGACTCTCATAAGCACATATTAGTATTTTTTTTCCCCAAGTATGAGGTTTAAGAGTCTCAACAGCTTGCCTCTTGTGTTATTTTTGAAATATGAAAAAAAGAATAGTTGTGTAAAATCTCATCATAACCGTAGATGCCCTTCTCTTCCATGTTGCAGTATTCTAAACCCTTGGGTTTCCCCTCTTGCTACCCGAATTGTCTGGCCAGTATACAAAAGCTTCTAGTACTGCAGGATATGTGGGACGTCTGATGTTGGCTAAGGGAACGTGGGCTATAAAAGTGACGTCTGCATGAACCAGACCTCACAATTGAGCGCCCCAGTTGGACCCAGTCCCAGGATAACTGTAGAAGTCCAGTGCTATCCAGGGAGGGACAGTTTAGTGGAAGAAGGGGGAAGGAATACTGCAACATGGAAGAGATGAACATCTATGGCTATGGTAAGATTTTGCACAACTTTTCTATATCCTTCTATTCTCATGTTGCAGTATTCCAAACCCTTGGGTGAGTGCCAAAGCTCAAAGGGAAGAAGAGGGTGGAGGCTTGGAACTGTTTTCTAGGAATCCATGAAGGATTGTCCTGGCAAATCCAGCCCTGGATTTGGAAATGTGATCCAATCTATAATGTTTGGTAAAGGTATGAACAGAGGTCCATGTAGCTGCTTCTGAAATGGAGGCAGTGTCCAGCCCTTTAAAGAAAGCCCCAGATGAAGCCACAGCCCTAGTGAAGTGTGCTTTAATCTTAGATTCTAAGGCTTTTCCATGGTATGTATAACAGAAAAAAATTGCCCTGGAAATCCAGGCAGAAATAGTGTGCTTTGTCACTGCTTTCTCCAGAGCCCTGGGGTGAAAGCAGGCAAACAATTGGTCAGATTTCCTAATAGACTTGCGTTTGTCAAGGTAAAACCTAAGCTTTCTGTGCACATTTTGTCAAGGTAAAATCTAAGCTGTCTGTGCACATCAAGGGAGTGTAAGACTCTCTCACTGTCATTTTGAGGGTGAAGAAAGAAGGTGGGAAGGTGAATAGCTTGGTTTAAGGATAAGTCACTGACCACTTTGGGCATGAAGAAAGGGTTGGTCCTATGTTACCCTGTCCTTGTGGAAGCTGAGGAAAGGGGAAATAGCCACGAGGGCTTGTAGCTATGACAATCTCCTGGCTGATGTCAAGGCTACCAGGAGTACTGTTTTCCAAGTGCAATGTTTTAGAGATGCCTTAGAATCTGATTCAAAAGGGGCCACTGTGAGCTTCTCTAAAACATAATTCAGGTCCCATGGCGGAGGGGCGGGTTTCCTGGGGGGCCTGACATGCAGCAATTCCTTTAGGAATAACTTTGCAGGCAACCAAGATGCCAAAGGGGGGTCCAGAGGCAGACAAACAGAAATAGCAGCAAGGTGGGCTTTAACAGAGGCGTACGCCAAACCTGTCTGCAAGAGTTCACACAGGTAAGACAGTACCAAAGGAACATCACCCTGAAAAGGGTCCAACTGTCTTTGTAGACACCATATGGAGAATCTTTTCCATTTAGACAAATAAGATCTCCTAGTGTTAGGTATCTTGGCCTCCTGTAGGACTGTGAGCACATCCTCATTGTAAAGGTGTCTGTAAGGGATCAGAATTCTATTACCAACAAACTAAGGTTCAGGGATTGTAGGTGGGGATGGATTAGTGATCCCTTGTCCTATGTGAGAAGATCCACTCTGTGAGGTAACCTGTGGTGATTGCCCCTGGCTAAATGCAGAAGGAGGGGAAACCAATGCTGTCTTGGCCAAAGGGGAGTTACCAACAAGATTTTTAGTTTGTCCTGCTGAATTTTCAGTAGGACCTTCTGAAGAAGCAGGAAGGGGAAGAATGCATACAGAAAGATTCCCTTCCAAGAGATTGAGAAGGCACCCATTGCCCTTGCCAGAGGACTGGGTAGCCTGGTGCAAAATGATGGAAGTTGTCTGTTCAGAGGGGAGACAAACAGATCTATCTGAGGTGTATCCCATTTGTGGACTATGTCCAAGAACACATTCCTGTGGAGTATCCATTTGTGGGACTGTGACATGGACCTGCTCAAGGTGTCTGCCTGGGTGTTCTGCTCTGAAAGGATATACACTGCCTGCAGAGTGACTCCCTGTTTTGTGGCAAGCTCCCAGACTTGGAGAGCTAGTCTGCATAGCAAATAGGATTTTGTTCCCACCTGCTTGTTCATGTACCACAGCAGTGTAGTGCTCTTGTGAACAATTTTAGGGGGCCCTGCTTCAGAGCATGTTGGAAAGCCTTCAGAGCCAGAAGAATTGCTCTCATCTCTCTGATACTGATATGTCCCTGTTTGATGGAGCCTGACCATGTGCCCTGGACTCTTAGGGAACCCATGGCTGCTCCCCATCCCAGATCTGAGGCATCCATGTACATCACCTGTACTGGCAAGGGAGCCTGTAAACGAAGTCCTGGGTTGGAGGTCACTTGATTCAACCACCAGTGAATCTCTTTCTTGAGGAAAGGTAGGAAGGGGATTTTGTACTCTAGGGGGTGGGGAGTGGTGTGTCCATATAAACCCTTAGATACTACTGTAACTTTCTCATGTGGAGCCTTGCCAATGGCAGCATGGAAATAGTTGATGCCATATGACCTAGAAGTCTGAGGTACTGCCTGGCATTCAAGACTGTCACGAAGTAGAGAGAGCAGGTACTGCCTTAAGTTTTCCAACTTTTGAGGTGGCAGAAAGGCCCTCATGACATCCCTCCTTATCATGCATCCCAGGAATATTTGGTCCTGTGAGGAGTTCAGGTTGGACTTCGGGTAGTTTATCTGGAAACCCAGTGCTTGCAGGACTGATATTACTGTTTGTAGATGGCATAGCAAGGACTTTGAACAGTATTCCTGGATCAGAAGGTCATCCAGGTAAGGGAATATTTGAATCCCTTGAGTCCTGCAGAAGGCAATCCAATCACTGTTGCTAAGCACTTGGTGAAGACCCTTGGTTCTGTAGAAAGTTCAGACAGCAAGGCAGAGAACTGAAAATGTGAGGAGCTCACAGAGAAGAGTAGGATTCTCCTGTAATTGGGCCTTATGGGGATATGCAGGAAGGCATCCTTGATGTCCAAGGTGGCTAGGATTCCCTGAGGTAAAATCAAGGAGAGGGTCTGCAGAATGAGCATTTGAAATGTGGGTACTTGCAGGAAAAGACTGAGGTGAGAAAGGTCTAGGATTGGTCTCCAGGGGCCATCTTTTCTTGGTACTAGGAAAAGTCTGGAATAGAAACCCTTTTCCTTTTCTGTCATAGGGACAGATTAAATTGTTCCTTGGGCAATAAGGCTGTCTATAACTGGCTGAAAAAGGGGAAGCTATTCTTTGGGTGGCTGTGGGATACCCCTCAAGGAAGGTGTTGTGATCCAGGTCATGAAATAACCCTTTTCTATGATGGATAAGCCCCACCTGTCTGAGGTAATTGTTTTCCAAACAGGGAGGCAGTGAGAATGCCTTAGAGAAAGGGGGGGGGGATCTAATGGTTTGTTCAGTAATGGCAGGTACTCACAGACTACCTGCCCTGTCCTGAAACTGTGTCTTCTGGGCCGGAGGCTGTGCAGCCCTGGAAGGGATTTGTTGCTTCCTGGTGCTCTTTCTGCCTCTGGATGGAGGACGAGGAACTGAATGTTTCCTTATAAATTGAGTTTTTGAGGGGTAATTCCTGTGGAATTCGGTGATAGGAGAAACAAACAGTTGCATCAGGTCTTGTAACTCCTTCCCCTTCCATTGTAGAGATCTGGACAACTCAGCCACCTTTGAACAAAGAGGGCAGGGTTATTCAGAGACACATCCAATATTTTTGCTCTAATATCATCAGGTAAGGGCTGTAACCGTAGCCAGGAATATCTTCTCAGGACTGAGACAGATGCAGCAGATCTGGCAGAGGCTTCATCTGCATTGTAGCTGCACCTAATGGAATGCCTACTGATTTGAAAGGACAAGGATATAAAGGCTGGACATCTGTGCTTTGGCAGGAGAGTCTGGGATCTCTGTCAAAAGCTTACTGTCTTGTCCTAAAAGGGCTAGGGCATATTTAGAGATAAAAGTTTCATAGTTTATTGCCCTGAATGCCAGGGTAGCTGAGGTATAAACCTTTTTTCCAAGGCACTCCATGGCCTTGCTGTCTATCTGCAGGGAGAACTGAGGTGGAGGAAGCAGTTTTGAGGGCTTATCAGCTGAAACTGATACAGTGTCAGGGTCTGCTACAGGGCATTTCATAAGAAATTTGGTCCCCTCAGGAACCTTGTAGAATCTCTGTCAGGCCTCCGAGGGGCAGGGGGCTTTGAATCAGGATTCAGACAGGCTGCATTAAAAGCATCCAGAAAAGCTGGCAAGACTGGAGGTAAAGCTGAGGAAGCAGGGGTGTCCATTCGTAAATGTTCATGGTACCTTTTCTGAACTTGTCATCTCAGTGGAATCCCACTTAAAGAACTCTCTCATTTTGGAAATGGTCTCTCCAAAGGTGAGATCTTCACCTGGAGAATTTGTTTCAGCAGAATCTTCCTCTGGAGAGGCATAACCATGAGGAGATGGCAACTGGGAGACATATGACAGGGAATCCTCTGAAGAGAAGTCAGGGAAATATCTGGAACCTAAGGCCTAGGGCTAATTACTGGGGAAGCCATGGAGAGGATGAGGGCATGCAGGCCTAATAGTCATAAAATATAAAAGCTTTGAAGAGGCTCTGAGAAAAAGCCTGCCAGTCTGGCTGGCTCTGTACAGGAGACAACATATGCTTTGTTTCCGATTTTCTTTTCAAGGAAGGCCGAGAGGGCATAGGGGCTAAGGTAGGCCTAGGCTCGCTAGCATCTTCAATAGTGGAAAGACCTGTCTAGGCAGCCAGTACAAGCCAAGGTTCCCCCTCACTGTCAGTAACCAACGTCTGCAATACCTCCGAGGATGTGCCTTCCGCTCTGGGTTCTGCGGCTTCCCCAGTGGTACCCGCTGTACCCACATCTGTGGCAACTGAACATTCGTCCAAGCTAATGTTGCCCCAGGAGGGGACACTGGGTAGAGGAGGTGCAGCAACAGATTCATGCCTAGCAACTTTGGCCTTTTTCTTAGGTGGCTCAACGGACTGACTGGATGACCCCTCCATAGCTAAAGCTAAGCACTTAAGGCGCTAATTTTCTAAATAAATATTCAAGGCGTGCAGACAACTGTGTAAGATTTTAGAGATGAAGCCCTGACAGATGGAGCAGGACCTATGGTCGTGCATAGGCCCTAAACAGAAAAGGCAAAGCTCATGGTCATCCTTATGGGGTTCTGATGACCGCACCTACACTTTCCCTTCCTGGATGACATGAACCTAAACAGGCATGCAGTGACCAAAAAGAACAAAATGTCCCCAACAGGACACTTATCTTTGAAGAGATGATCCGATGGCCAGTACGGCAGGAGCAGCTTATGTTCGACTGGTGGCTGAGAATTTCTGAGGTCTGGTACATGCAGACGTCACTTTTATGGCCCACGTTCCCATAGCCAATGTCAGACATCCCACGTACCCTGCAATGACTAGAAGCTTTTGTATACTGGCCGGATGTTCATGCAGCAAGAGAGGAAAACACAAGGGTTTGGAATACTGCAACATGAAACTAGAAGGTCATCACTGTGCTCCAGATTCATAGCCATGCATTCTGTGTCTCAGATTAGTTACATGTCTATCAATATTTTTAGTGCACATCGACTTCTGATTAAAATATCTCTCACAAAGAACATTTTTATTTGACTTACAGAACACATATAATTCACTGTAGTCCTGATTTTTTTATCAGCTAGAATAAAAATATTAAATAACTTGATGACTTCCTCCCCTGCAATATGAAGAAAAATGGCATAGTTGACTTTGGTATGTTTGTCACTGAAGCTACTCACAGTAAACTAAAGATTTCTGCAGATATAACTTCCAATTCTGACATGTTTCCCTGCAACTTCAAAGTAACTGTAATCATTGTCAATCAAAGTTAAAAACTGAAAAAGCAGGTCTGTGCACAGGAATTTTCACTATTTTGTGAGCCAGTAGCTTGTTGCTGTGCTAAAATAGGTATTTCAAGGTTGACTATTAATGAAAATGAAACACCAGAACTTATCCGGTTGTAGACTGAAATAATTGTTAGTAAAAAAAATAAACAACATCCTGACTGAGGCATTTGGGGAAAATAATGTTTGTGGCTAGAATCTCTACTGTCAAAATGAAGAAAATTATTATTTCTGTTATTCTAAAAATGGTTATGCTTCTACCCATTTCAAAACAGGTTAGGTCCCCCAGATTGAACTCCTGATACATGCATTAACAGTTCAGACACCACATTTAAGCATAAGGCCTTAGCAATAAAGAAACACTAGACAAGCCTACTGCTAGTTCAACATTTAACTCACAAGTACGCAGAGTTTAATACTCCAAACAACCACAAGGTGTTCTAGCCAAGGATACAATGGCCACATTATTGACTAATAGTTTTAATATCCTGAGACTAGACCGCACTTCCAAGAAAGGTGGAGGGGTAGCTATCCTATATAAAACCTAGCTTACAATTAACTACTCATAACTGCAAACCACCTATAGACTCTAATGCTGAAATCCTAATCTCCAAACTTCTTCTTAACAATTCCAAATCCATCTATGTCATTTGTATATATCTGCCTCTAGGAAATAACATAGCTACCATGGAAAATATACTCTGCTGGCTTTCCCAAAACCTATCCCAAGAAACCATTATTCTAGGTGATACAAATATTGACTGGACCTGCTTCTGCGGCAGCCTCACCTCAAACCATATTAACCTTTATGGATATTCCCAAACCATCACCTCCCCTACCAGGATAAATAAATATAACAGGAAATCAACCTTATGAGACTGGATCCTCATTAACCATCATCCTCACAACTATGACTCAGGAACCCTCCCCGATGAGTTAAGTGACCACACTCTTACCTATATTATCAGACATAGAATCAATTTACCCTCCACAACATCAATTAAAAACATAAGGTATAAAAAGAACTTTAACCCAGAACTTCTCCAGTTAGAACTAAGAGCATGCAACTGGTCACCCCTAAAAAATCTACCTCTAGAGGAAGCTGTAAGTTACTTTAACTCCAAGTTCCTTGCCATCCTTAACCATCATGCCCCAACCAGACTAGTTAGAACTAAATCCAAACATGCTCCTTGGCTTACTAAGGAAACCAAACATAAAATCAATGTAAGAAACAAACATTGGGCAAATTGGAGAAAAACAAAAAACCCTATAGACCAACAAACATTTAGACAACTAAGAAATTAAACTAAGAAAGCTATAATAACTGACAAAAAAACTACTACCTCCAATCCCAACAAGCCCATACAAATAAACCACAGAAATTTTGGCCTAGTATTAACCAATTACTCCACCCAACACAATCCACTACTCCAAATCCTCTAAATTCAGAACACAAAACACCAATAATCATAGCCAATGACTTTAACAACTTTTTTACTGATGCTATACAAACATTAGCCAGTCAACTATCTCCTAACAACTTCACTCTACCTTCCAAACAACCAACTTTACCCCCTACTTTTCATTTACAACCTGTCCCAACATCATATATTCTAACCCTTCTACAGAAACTACAACCCTGCTCCCCCTCAGCAGACCAACTCCCTGCTGAATTCTTACAACAATCAGCCAAAGCTATTGCCTATCCAATTTCTATCCTAATCAATAGGACTATTACTGAAAGTTTTATTCCCAGTTTATGGAAAATATCCCATATAATCCCTCTCCACAAAGGAGGACAATCCACAGACCTCTCCAACTACCGCCCCATTGCCCTTGTCTCACCTTTGGCAAAGATCATGGAAAAATGCATCCACAAACAATTACTTGATCATCTTATGCATAATAACCTATTAGCCAATTGTCAACATGGTTTTAGACCCTCACATAGCACTACAACTGCCCTTCTTTCCTTCACAGACTGTATTAACAATAACCGCAACCTTAACAAACTCTCTTCTGCCCTTTTCATTGACCTGTCTAAAGCATTTGACATGGTAAATCACCAAATTCTCATCACAATACTAAAATCCCTGTCACTAGATACATCCTCTATTAAGTGGTTCCAGTCCTACCTGGAAAAAAGACAAACCTTACTATGGCACAAGTCTCTATCTATTCATCTCCCTGTCAACCTCGGAGTCTCCCAGGGTTCCATCCTTGGACCTCTACTTTTTTCCATATTCATCAACGATCTTCACCTTGCCATCCTCCAAGCTACATGCATACAATATGCAGATGACTCTACACTGATTTGCTCAGCCCCCTCCTCTTCTGAACTACTCTATCTGACCTAACAAGTATTCAATACAGTTGAGCAATGGTTCACACATAGATGCCTTCTCCTAAACCCCAAAAAGACTAAACTCCTCCTCTTCTCTCCTACCAAGAAATCCCCTCCACTGGATTTCTCAATAAACTCTATCAATAATACCATTATATCTCCAGACCCATCCACAAAACTATTAGGAGTCACCATTGACAATAATCTGAACTTTGACATCCATATTAACAATACTATAAAAACAGTCAATAAAAAGCTAGGCTCTCTCTACAGGATAAAATCCTTTCTCCTACCTTCAGCTCGAACCACAATAGCACACACTCATCTAATCTCTTCTCTACTCTATGCGTCACCCATTTTTACTAACCTTTCAAAAAATAATCTCAACAAATTGGAAATGTCCTACAATAATATAGCTAGATTTGCAACTGGTAATCCTTTTAGAACCCATCACTGCCTTAATTTAAAACAGCTAGGTTGGCTTGAACTTCAAAATCTAATTACATTCCATCAGCTAACTATAGCCCATAACACTCTTTACAAACCTTCAAAAACACCTATTCTCTTGACACTAATCACCCCCTATAAAACCCTAGAATCATTAAGGTCTTCTCAGAAACTTCTAGTACATACCACTAAAACATATAACAAAGCTGGCGACTCCCTTTTCTCTAATATAGTTGGGAAAGCCTGGAACCTCCTTCCAAACAAACTCTCCATACTTTCCTCATTATCCTCTTTCAAAAACAAATTGAAAGTGTTCCTGAAAACACACTGGTTATGTCAATGCACTAAACCTGACTAGTCAAAGTGTCTCTATATACTCTACTCTGCCTAACCCATCTACTCATTAAGCAACTCTATTATCCTTTTTAAACTATGTTGCATATTTCTCTTGACTACTCTGATTGTATTTACATCCCTTTATTTATTCTTGTATCGTGCACTGTACATTTTACTGTGGTAACCTGTTTATGCATACTGTTAATACTTTATATTTGCTCATGTATCCTTATACTTTACTGCATTAATTTTATTGTCCTAACTTGGAGCTTAACTCCTCGGGCCTCTACTGAAAATGGACATGTATCCAGTTAGACTAGCCCAGTTAACAAATGTAAAATAAAATAAAAATAAATAAAATAATGTGCTTAAGTCAGTGCTGACAAGGCATGGACTACCACAGCAAGTGATCAGATGTTGTTGCGTCTTTTGGCTTTTCCCGGTTAGGGGTTGCCACAGCGGAACTCCGGTCCGCTAATGATTGGTAGTTGATTTTTACGTGCCGAGTTACCAGCCCTGACGCACAACCTTCAACGAAGGTATGCCCATTCATGCATGTCTCCACACAGAAGACGCTCTAGCTGAGAATCGAACAGGACAGCATCTTACTGTGAGGCGACAATGCCACCACAGCACCACCACCGCTGCAATTTATACACCAGTGAAGCTTTGCCACAGCACAGGAGTTTCAACATATTACACCGAGATCAAAATATCCACAATCAAATAGACTAACTTGAGGGTCGGCAGGTTGGTATAACAGTTAAGGTGTTTAACTTACAGACACAAAGTGCAGGGTTTGATTCTCACATGGGGCAACTGGCTAGGCTTAAAATGGCCCACAAGAACAGTTAGCCTAGTTCTAATCTATGAACCTATGAACTGAATGTATGGTTCATACTGTTAAAAAAAATACTGAACAAATGTTATGCAATACGCCAAATATACATTAATTTAGTACCATCACATTATGGAAACATTATCTTTTTAAAACTATTGATGGGAATAAGGCTGAGCTCAAAGCTCTCAGATTGTTTCACACTGCTAGTTCCTGTGAGCGATAAGAAAGCAAGCATTAGAGCTCCTGAAGAAAAGGCAATTTAAACATGATGAGTTACTTGACAGAAGTGCAAACAATGCCTTTTCTAAGGTAAAGAGAAAGGGTATGATGTTAGATAAGAATTTTGGTCACAAGACAGCTGTAAGCTGGTCATCATTAAAAGATTAGAGCTTATGTAGTATAAGGAAGTGATACACAGTTATACAGGAGTAATTAAAGGTGCTTGCTGTAGATTCCAAGTCAAGAGTACTGACAGAGGGTCAGTCTATTATATCCAACCAAACAATCCCAGATACTCTTGTCAGATGCTACTGAAACACTGTTCAGATAAAATGAGAGCTGAAGATACAGATTCCGCTAAAGGATCCATCAACAATTAATTCACAGAAACCTTAACTTCTTCAGATGCTGCTACTGAGAGAGGTGTGGAATTAAATCAGTACAATGTACAACTTAATTTATCTGCATAATCAGTGTATGAATGCCAGTCTCAGAAGGGGTAAGCCTGTCACTATATTTCCAATGATCTCCCACAACACTGCATACCAAAGGGGTAGTTATAGCAGGAAATACAGGATTTATTGGATCTTACCAGTTAAGGGACTGGTGCACCATGTGACATCACTGGCCTAGTTCATAGGAAAATATTAGGCTATTGGCTCGGAGGCCCTTATAAGCCTAGCCAAGCAATCCAAAAGGATTCTAAGATGTTGTTGCTAATGGAATTATTGGCAGAAGAACTAAAGGCAATCCGGGAATCCCTTAAGCTTCTTACAGGGCTTATGAAAAGTATGGAAACTCATGAATTGCACATTAAGACTGTGGCAAGTCACAACACACAGTTATCATCTACTCAGGCCACACTCACCCAGCAGTTTTAAGAACTCATGGAATAACATTCTATTACTACCAAGCATACCCTGAAAACACAGGAACTCAAAAGCCACTCTCTACAGCTTCACTACAAGGTGAAGGATTTTGAAAACAGATCTCTGTGCAACATTTTACGAATTACTGGTTTGTCTGTTTGTCTTTTCAGCTTTTCCCGGTTAGGGGTCGCCACAGCGGAACTCCGGTCCACTAACGATTGGCAGTCGATTTTTATGGTGCCGAGTTGCCAGCCCAACCTTTAGCGAAGGCACGCCCATTCACGCATGTCTTTCGGAGGCCACTCGACCGCAAGGAGGACATGCAGATTCCACACAGAAGGCACTCCAGCGGAGAATTGAACAGGAATTGAACCTCTTGCTCTGAGGCAACAACGCTACCGCTGTACCACCGCGGCGGTATTTTTTTTTTTTTTTAAGAATTACTGGGCTACTGGAAAATACAGAAAGAGCTGATCCAGTCACACTTATCAAAAAAGTTTGCTGTCTTCTCAAATATTGAGAGAGTGCACAGAATTTACACTCCTGGAATGCAACTAACAATCTCCCTAGGAACTTCATTGACAAATGCCTGGATTTTACAAACAGGTAGGCAGTCTTCAGTAAAGCACAACTATTAGGGTTGAAGATGTTACATGCACAATACCCGGTGAGAAACACAATGGACTACAGTGTAGCTTTACATAATAGACACAAGCTACTGGCACCATATCTAAGCATGTGCAGTGTGTTGGGTTTATAGTGCAGCTCCACTTTCTAGCTTACATTTATCTTTCTAAAGGCGACATATAGCATGTTCTTTCCACACCTGAAGGGGCAGAGCTGTCTCTGGAGGGACATGTCCAGCAGATTAAGGGAACAAGTTACTCTTACTTGCTTATCAGATCCATCTAGCGAGCCACTTGAGAAAAGAGACAGACCACCTTCTATATCTCCCAAAAAGTCATCAGCACAAAGAAAGAAAAAAAAGAGGGGATGTGACACCAGCAGATACAACAGTGGATGGTACCAAGACCCAGTGAGTACAACTGTTCCTGGACATTAAACTGGTAACCAACAGATATTCAGCTTTACCGGATGAGAACCAGCATTCTGATGGAACAGTTTCAGGCATGGAAATGTTTTGCTATCCCTGACCTCACTGTCAAAGAGATTACTGAGGTGAGCAATCCTGGATGGACAACAACACTTTTTCCAGGTGACTCTAACTTGAAATTATACATTAAAGTGTGCTTAACTGTTCCTTTATTGGAGGTTTCTGGCTTCCCCAGCGACAGATCTAATGTGTGTTAATAATGTTGACTTGTTGAACGTTTTTCATGACTGAAGCAGTTGGTTACCCTTTCTCTTTCTTACACGAACTAAACAATTGTGTTGGTTCAGCAACACTTGTTACTGAAGGACTGTCTTGTTTCTTTCAGTTAACTTGCTTGCAATGGCAACGGCTGTCTTTTTGCACTGCTGAATGACTTAACAGTTTTCTGGCCAGCTACAGATAATTGTACACTGCTTTTATGTACTTTGTTATAGCTTTTGTACCTATAGATTAGATAATTTCTCTAAGTGTGCCTGCTCATAAGAGGGTTGTGCTTTGTTTTTGTTTACCACTCATGCTACATTATAGCACTTATTTGTTTTTAGTTATTTGACCACTGTGGGCATCTATTAGTCTGTGAATTTATCTGAGCGCATACTGAATACAGTCCAGCAGCAGAGCGAATAACCAGTTCTATAAATTAATTAGTTGGAATGTTAAGGGAGCAGCATCCTCTTAACACAGGAGCTGTCCTGAAGCATATCAATACCTGTGAGGCTGGGATGATTCTATTATAATAAACTAAAATTAAAAAGGCCAGACTGGATCTGCATATGAAAAACCGTGCAGTTGTAAATGGGTTGCCATTCTAACAAGTAAAACCTTAGTCAACTGACTGAAACTAAGGACAAGGATGGTAGGTGGAATGTGCTGAAAACTGAAACAAGGGAGGACAAACATATTATGGGGAATATGTATGGTCCAAATGTGGACAATTTGAGAAGTCTGAGGGATTTTACTTCTCTTTATTTTATGTTATCTTTGGCTAATGGAATTATGATAGGAGGATTATAATGAAGTATTACATCCATTCTTGGACAGATACCCCTTAGAGCATCAAAGGCTCCTGAATGTAGCTAGAGAAATGCAATTAATGATGGACACAGTAGAGGCTGTTGATGCCTGGAGGCTATTTCACCCCTTAGAGAAAGGGTTAAAGTTTTTGGGGACCACAGGCTAAAGTAGCGACCAGATTAGATATGTGGTTCCTTAGTAAGGCCAGGCTTTGGATGGTAAAATGAATTGGTATAGGAGTGGGGCCCTTACTGGACCATATTCCAGTTATCATGCCACTAGCTTTTAAAACATTGTTAGGGGATGCTGTCTGTGGTGGCCTGATCCATTATTACTGCAGGATGAAGCTTTCATACAGCAGATTAAGGTATGGATACAACAGTTCCAAATGAAAAATGTTAGGAAGGTATCATTAGCTTGGACAGGATGGGGGAGGGGTTCAAAATGAAGCTTAGAAAGGAAAGAATAAAATTAGTTAACACAAGAAAAATGGAGCAGCACAATAAACTCACAGAGCTACACAGGCAAATTCAGGGGAAGAAGGTAGACCTTAGACAGGATGTGGCCAATAAAAAAAATCGCTCTCCAATGAAATAAGTGCCAGATGGGAATGGGTAAAGCTGTTCTACTGGACAAAATGGATAACCTCACAAAAGCTCCAAGTGTTTAAATGTGCTGAACCTAAGAAAGAAATTAGCACATAATCTATGCAAAATTCTTGGGGGGGGGGGGGAGTGCTTAGTGACCCATGGGATATTAGCAATTTATTAACATAGAGCTATTCAAGTGGCAAAACAGTTGGGGAAAACAACTAGTAAGGAAATACCAACAATGAAATCTTCCAGCTGCTCCTATTAATATAGGTGAGACAGAGGCAACTACTGTGGCCCTATCTACGGGTAAATCTCCATGACTAGACAGTTTACTGCAGACTTTTGCAAACAGTTCAAAGAGGAGCTTTCAGGTAGTCTCTGGAAACTATATTCTTCCTGTATAAATGAGGGAGCTTTCCCAGGGGAAATGATTGGTGCAAAGGTTATTTTCCCAAACTACATAAGGACTCTAGTGCCCCTGGTAATAATATTTCCTTTTTGCAAATCAACCTTAAAATATATGCCAAGCTCTTAGTCATGTGACTGGAAAAGATTCTGGTCCCAATCATTTGGGATTTACTGAAGACAAGCATTGTACAGTGGATTTGATCCGTATGTGGCTTCCTATACAGAAGCTTTAAGAAAGCAATTTGTGGATGGGTGCTGCTGTATTATTAGACTTTCATAAGGCCTTTGATTCCATTAACTGAACTTCCTTACAGGTAGCTCTTGCTTGTAAACGTTTCACCTCCCAAGTCTCTGCTTATACTTACCAAGAGTACCAGAACTTATCAAGAGATTTTGACAAGCATGGTTAGGTTTAAGATGGCCCATGTGATCGTTAACCTATTACACAACTATGAACCTATGACACAGTTACCCCTGTTTGTTCAGGTACAAAACCACAGACATATTGTCCATCTGAACAGAGTTCACACTCTTGGGAAGAATGTCCTGAAAGACCTATAACGCTAGAAGGACTGCTCTGAACTCCAAGACACTGATGTGGAAATTTGCCTTAAATGTTGACCACATCCCTTATACTTTCTTCCCTTTGAAATGCCACACCAACCGACCCCAGAAGGAAGGCATCCATAGTGATCATGGGCAGTGGTTAGGGAAGTATGAATGGTTGTTTTTTGGTGACAAGGGGAGACTCCAACCACCATGTGATCTTTTCCCAACAAATATTTGTAATGACAAAACGCAAATTCATGGGATGTGTTAAATATGACCACTGAGTAGCTAGCATCCACTGCAGTATCCTCATATGGTACCTTGCAAGTGGCGCCAGGCAAATTGATGCTACTATGTGACCCAACAGCTTCAGGACCATGGTCGCTGGGGATCTGTGAGAAACAAACAAATCAGATGATCAAAGAGAGGTCACCCTGTGAACTGGAAGTTTTGCTGTTTGAGAAGCCATATTCAAAATGGCAGCCTATGAACTCCAACACTTGAACAGGCTTTAAACTGGACTTCTCCTAATTCACGGGGATTCCTAAGGATATGCAAGAAAGGAGTAGGGAGGCCCGAACTTTCAGCAATCATGGCCTTGTGGAGGTGGTGAGGAGACAATCGTCCAGGTACAGAAAAACCTGGAAACCGCCTGCAGCCTGAGCCAGGCTGCCACAACAGCCTTGCACTTTGTAAACAGCTGGGTGTTGGAGTGAGACAAAAAAGGCAGCACTTGGAATTGCTAATGACTGGCTCCCAGCTGCAAGTGCAGAAACTTCCTGGAATCTTGTAATCTTTATATGATGGTAATCATCTCTGAGATCTATAAAGCACATCCAGTTTTTCTTCCTCAATAGAGTTAAAATGTACTTCACTGTGATCACCTGGAACATGGTCTGCTTGACATAACGGTTCAGTTTACTCAGATCCAAAATTAGTCTCAAGTCCTTTTTCCTTCTTTGGCACCAAAAAGAATCTGAAACAGACCCTAGAATCTCTCTAGTCTGGTGGGACCTCATGAATGACTCGATTTGCCAGCAGCTTCTGAACCTTGACTGTAGTGTATCTTCTCTGACGAAATGAAACGTGTGAAAGTGATTTTGCATTTCCTCTCAGTGGGAATAAAAATGAAGTTGAATAACCTATGGATATGACTTTCAACACCCAACAGTCATACTAAATATTCATCCCTGTCAACCCCCACTCCTTTTTCCATAACCACCACCTGAATTTATTTAATATTGTTGCTAAAGTCCATTTACCATTAAACATATTAACATATATAAAACATAAATAACTTATCTATTCTTTTAACATATTCTTTACTTCTTTTCTTCTAATATCCATCTTTACCCACATCCATGTTTATTTTATCCACTTCTTTCATATATCCAGAAACTTTTTCTTTAAGTAGTTTTCCCCATAATCTTTTACATTTCAAAAGCATGTTCTGTAGTCTCTTCCTCTTGACAACGTAAACATATTCTACCACTTTTCTTTTTATGATACATATTTATCTATAACCAGTCTCCACAAAAACATCTTGACATTCTAGTTCCTGATTACACCATTTGCTTCTTATTTTTATAGCTTTAATTGTTTCATCTGTTTCATTTTCCCATGGTTTTACATAGTATTTTTTTATTATTATATTCTTATACCATACTTTTCTTTTTCTATATCCTCAATTTTTATTTTCCACAAAAATATTTTTCCTATTAATATTTTACTTTCTGATTTATATACTATTTATCTCTTTTACGCATTTTTACCATACCCCAACATTTATCATACTTGTATTTATACAATTTTACTACTAATCTCTTATCTTTTTCATTTATCCACTTTAACACTTTGTACAAATTTAACGAAGCAGCATATACAACTGAGTTAATTAACCCTAAAACTCCTTTATTTACATGCAAACTCCTTTTTTTACTGGGTTTAATCTAGAACTCCATATACTTGAAAAAATATCTGCATAAATTATTCCTTTTCAAATATTGTTGGCAACATAAATACACTTGCTTGCTAACTATGCTATTTTTTGTTCATCAGTACTGAATTTATCAAATAAGCATTTTTGAACCATAATTTACATATTCTCCAGAAAAGACAGGTTTGTTTTACTTCTTCTATTGTTTTTTTTTTTCATTGAATTGTACTTACTTTTTTATTCTCAAATTTTATATTTAACACAGAAATTTCACTCTTTGCAAAATATTACCCCCGATCTTCACTTCATCATCTAAACCTTTATTTTTCTGCTTATTTAAAGCCATGCCCATCAACACTTATTTGTGCAAATTATTACTTATTTTATGCAAATTTTGCAATTATTATAATGTCATCTGCATATGTTAACAGAACTGGAACTCTTAACCTGTCAGTTTTTACATATCCTGCTCCTTCACTCTATAAATTATTTCAGATACTATCACGTTCATAACTAACTCATTGGACATTTCTAGTCTTACATCACTCTTCATATGCACCTCTTGGTTTAACCAGCCTATTATAAGTATTTTACTTTATTATTACCATACACTGACATACATAATTTCCTGTCTTTCTAACTTATATTCTTTTATTATTACCCATAAGACTTCATGTTCAATTGTGTCAAATGCCTTATTAAGATCTCCTATTATGATTTTCACTTTTTCTTTTCAGTTCATATCATTATCTATGACATCCGGTCAATACCTCAAAAGACAGCCAACAATTAAATGATGTCCCTAACTATCCTGAGTCAGTAACTAAGGAGCTTCAGTCCTCACTACTGACTCCAATATGAGACTGTCAAACAGAAGAAGAAGTTATGTTCTTACCATAACGTTCCATGTATGTTGTCCATCTCGTCTTTTATTCTCGTTGATGGGTCAGATACAATCCGTCGGATCCGTATCGGCATTTACACAAGCTTGAGGTCCTCAGCCAAGCTCGTGGGCATTTTCCTCTACTCAATAATGCACCTGTTCTATAACCTCAGATCTTGTTTGCCCCCCCAGCAGTGAGTGGAAGAATACATTACCAAGAGAATGTAACAAAGATATTATACAAGCCATACCTCAGAGCCTGTAGAGTCCTATAAAAATCGAATAAGAACTACTAGGTCTACCAGGAAGGAGAATGGTGGGTGAGTTGTGAGACTAAATTACGAGATGGAATAAACACATGGAATGTTATGGTAAAAACATAACTTCTTTATGTGTTGTTATCAATGTCATCTTTATTTTCACTGATGGGACCGTGTCCCTAGCTACCTAATTCTTGGGTGGCTCATGGGAAAATATTCCTCAGAACCATAGAACCAAAGGATGCTCTACTCCTAGAGGCCAAATCCAATTTGTAACGAGTGACAAAAGTATGTGGTTTAACCCATGTAGCTGCAGCACAGATGCCGTCTAGGAGTAATCTGGCTTGGAAAGCCGCTGAAGTGGCCACTGCCCTGGTAGAATGAGCTTTGATAGGATTTGGATAGTCATTTGGTGAGAATTGTATATAAAAGATATACATTGTGATAGCCAATCGGATAGTGTTACTTTAGAAACTGGTTGGCCTTTCCTAATATCTGAATAAGAGATAAAGAGCTGATTCGACTTTCTGAATTGTGATGTCCTGTGTAAATATGAAGAGTAATTGTCTATGCACATCTAAAAGGTGGCAAGAGTACACCCCTTTGTTCCCAAAATTCAGAAAGAAAACTGATAATTCAACAGACTGGTTGAGGTTTGATTCCGAAACCACTTTAGGTAAAAAGGAAGGGTTCATTCTCAGAGAAACTCTGTCTTCATGAAACATTATGTACAGTGTTTGGAAGATAAGGCCTGTAGCTCAGAAACTCTTCTAGCTGAAGTTATAGCTACTAAAAGAAGAGTCTTCCATGACAAAAAATTTCAAATCAGATGTAGCAGATGGTTGAAAGGGTGGCTAAACAAGGTTTGATGATACAAAATTCAAATCCCAAGATGGAATAGGGTTTCTGTATGGTGGGTGAATTAAGGAAGTACATTTGAGGAATATTTTACAAAGTCTGTGAGAAATTATAGCAGTACCATTGTCTGCTATGTGAAAATTAGGGATGGCTGCTAGCTGAACCCTAACAGTAACTGCAGCAGCTCCCTAAATGAAAAATTTGGCCAAGAATTCCAAAATAGAGTGCAAGGGAGCTGTGAAGGGATCTATGCTATTAAGATTAGACCAGGCCACAAATCTTCACTATTTGCTTTTGTGCAGTTTTGGAGTAGAGTTATTGTGGGAGAAAAGCAAAATGCGTTTTACTGGAGAAGAAAGTAGAGGAAACCTGGCTATCATGGGAAGCGAAGCAGCCAAGCTGTCAGTTTGAGATTGTGGAGACTGGGATGAAGTTCTCCTGAGAGATGTGTTAGCAGTTCCAGAACTGGGTCCAGGATCCATAATCCCTTCTGCACATGAGGCCAAATAAAGGGGAACCATATCTGTCGAGGCCAATAGGGGGCAATTAGGATCACTGTGCCCTCCAGCAAGCTTGCTTTCTGTAAGAATTTGGGAATTAGAGGTACTGGTGGGAAAGCATAAAGACGTCCTGCGGGCCAGTCGTGAACAAGTGCATCCCTTGGTGATTCCCCCGCCAGGGGATCAGGGTAAAGTAGTTGCTGCATTTGACACTGATGGGTGACGCAAAGAGATCACAGCAAAGCTGGCCCCAATTTGCTGAAGATCTCTTCCGCCACTTTCTGACTGAGGGACCACTCGTGTGGCCAAACAATGGGTCTGCTCAGTTTGTCTGCAATTACGACTAGAGGACTCTGTCCATTGCCAAACCCTCAGCGCTTCTCGACATAAAGGGTAAGATCTGGTTCTCCCCTGTTTGTTTATATACCAGACCACAGGCATGTTACCTGACTGAACTGCTATTATTCCTAGAGGGAGAGAGTTCTGAAATGCTTGCAACATGAGGAGCACAGCTCTCATCTCTAGTACATTTGTGTGCAAGTATGCCTCGTGTTCCTGAAAGTGCCTTGGATTGTGTTCCCCAAATAATGACCCCCCCCCCCACCCTATCTGGGACACATCCGTGGTCACTGTAGCTTTGGGCTGAGGGAGGAGAAAGGGACGGCCTTGACAGACTACAGGAAAATTGAGCCACCACTGAAGGTCTCTTTTGTAAGAGCTGGTTAGTATAATCTTGAGAGAGATTGGAAGATCCTGAAAAGATCATTGTGTCGAGAGTAACCACTGGAGAATTCTCATGTGTTGTTGAGTTAGTGGTATTAGCACAACAGAAGCAGCCATTTTGCCTAACACCTGTAGAACTAGTTTGGCCAAAGCCTTTATCTGGTTGAATAGCATGCTTACATGACGTTGAGGATTGAAGACTCTTTCTTGGGGAAACTTTGCTGACATAATTGTTGTGTTTACTTGTGATCCTATGAAAACCAAAGATTGACATGGCTCTAGAGCAGACTTTTCATAATTTATCGTGATTTCGAGGGATGAACAAAGTTGAAGGGTGTAGTCCCTAGCTTTCTGAAGATGTCTGGTTGGGGCAGAGATGAGCCAGTCGTTCAGATATGGAAACACACATAATCCTTTGCACCTCAGGTGAGCTACTACTGCCATGCATTTGGTGAACACTCTGGGAGTTGTAGTGAAACCAAAGGGCATAGCTCAAAACTGGAAGTGTCTGGCTTCTAGTCGGAAGCGTAGGAACCTTCTGGATCGTCTGCTCATTATAATGTGGTAGTACGCATTCTGAAGGTTTACGGAGCACATCCAACTGTCTTTTTCCAGGACTGGAAGTATCAACTGCAGTGTTATCATCCAGAACTTGCTCTTATTTACAGACCTGTTTAGAATGCTGAGATCCAAGATGGGTCTCCAGTACCCTGTTTTCTTTGGAACTAAAAAGAATCTTGAGTAAGTTCCGGATCCTTTCTGGTCTGTGAGGACTTGCTGGATGACTCTCTTGTTTAACAACTTTTGAACTTCTAAGGTTGCCTGTTCCTTTTGACTGGTTGGAATGTTTGGAACTAAGGTGTTCATAGGAGGAGGTTAGGTGAAGGGAATGACATATACCCTGGATATTATACTCTGCACCCATCTATCATTTGTGATGTTTCGCCAGGTTTCTTGGTGCAGAGACAAATGACCCTGACTGCCTCCAGAGGTGAGCAATCGGGCACTCCTTTGACAGTGCTGGTAGGGCCCTCCAAAGAAAGATTCTCTGGAACCCTGGTTATGTGGACTCCCTCTGCTGAGAGGTTGGCGTCTACTATTATTGTCCCCCCCCTCTGCTCCTGGGGGGGGATTGTCACCTTTTGCACCCTAGAAAGACCTGTTGGATTTTTTGAACCACATTTTCCCACTAACCCTCTGACCTTTTGGGAAGGGTCTGGTTGGGGGGGGGGGGGCAGAAAAAAGTACTCCAATGGTAGACAAGTTCTTGCCCTCTTGTTCCCACCTGGTGAGCATTTCTTTCACTTTTGGTCCAAAAATAGAGGAGCCATCAAAAGGGGTATTAACGAAGGTAGACTTGAAGGGCTCTGCAAAGTCGCATCCAAGCCTGTCTCCGAAGAGCAATGCCTGAACTCGCAGTTCTACTCGTTCCACCTGCAGCACAGGATATGAGCCTCATGGAAGAGTTTACTACAGAATCGAGGGTGGCGAGCTGAGCATTAACTTTATTTGCTACTGCATCAGCTATGGCTCCTTGGAGAGAGTCTGTGAGTTCTTTTAACAGGTCCCTCTGTAGCCTAGTGAAATGGGTAAGGTAGTTCAGGGACCGAAGAGCAAAGGTCGCTGATGAAAACACTCGCTTCCCATATCTATCCATAGTCCTAGAGTCTTTATTAGAAGGATGGATACAGGAGCTGGTCTCAGATAGCTCCTTTTTAGTAGCCGTCGCCACAACCATGGCATCAACTGCAACTCCTTTAATAAGAAACCCTTTATCCTTAGGTGCCGTAATAAACTTATTTGGCCTTCTAGGAGTAGAGTCTATGGAATCTGGGGTCTCCCACACCTTCCTAGAAACTAAACCCATAAGCTCATAGTAAGGCGGAGTCATCCAAGAGGAGGAAGGGCGAGGCCCAAAGGCTTTCAGATAAACTGACTCCTCAGCAGAAGGGGGGCTGGACTGCCAGTCACTCTCTGTTTTAACAATTCCAGGATGTCTCCAAAGAAGACATCATCAGGAGGTGACCTTGGGGGCCCTTCTGCCTCATTGAGGTCAGTGTCTGATGTGATAGACTCCTCTGGGGAGTCAAGGTGCTTCCTCTTGCAGGTCCTCTTCTGAGGGACCTCCTCAGTGGGATGTTCTGGGGAGGTTTCAGAAGAGGGGGAAGTCTCTCGATTGATAACCTGAGGCCTGGGGTCTCTGCAATCCATTGGAAGGGTTAGCTGAGAGTGAAGACAACTGGCCCATAGAGGGAGGAAGATCCGATGAAGGATGTGCCTTAGACTTAGTAGGAGTCAGAATCCTCCTCATAACCTCAAAGGCAAACTGCCCCCGCTCCAAGGACTCTCCTGGATCTGACAAAAAAGTTGTCAGAGCCGAAGGCATCCTCGGAGTCCATGACAGAAGCTCTGAGGCTGAGGTAGGAGCAGAACTCACCCACGCTGAAGCCCCGAAAGGCAGAGTCAGATCCGGATCCAAGGATCCGACTGGCGAGTGTCAGCTCCTAATACTTCCTGCTACGAATGAAGGGGAAACGCTCAGGGCAAATGTCTGCTCCGAGGTAAGTGATGGACCTGGAGATCGGAATCTTCCGGCTCCAAAACCGAAGGATGGATCGGAGGAGGAATAGTTACTATGGAGGTGGACTGTGGCTGATCCGATTCCTTTGGGCTCTGATCCAACAGATGTTTGGCCAGGGCTGGAGTCTTCAGTAGCCTCTGCACAACCCTATCCACGTCTTCATCGGATAAGCTCCTGGTAGACCTAGTAGAAAGAAATGGTGAGCTGGACTTAGTATGTAATGGCGATGGGAGTCATGAAGTTACTGGTTCAAGTGAAGGCAATTGGCTCTGATGTGGAGTATGGTCGGCGCAGAAGATGTCGGAGCCAAGGGTTCTGTCAGCTCTGACGTAGTCCTGTATCCAGTGGTGACTGTCTGCTCCAAGGATGCTGGAGGAGTAGAGAGACAAGGAGTTTTGGGTCTCGGCTCCGAAGAGTTTTTTGGAGCCAAAGATGCCCTCTTGGAATTCTTGTACGGGGATTTTGAAAACTCTGAAGAAATAACCTCTGAGAAGGGTGTTTTTAGCAAACTCTTCAATATCAACTTTCGAGGAGAGCTCTCTGATTAAATCCATGACATACGGAACAATTTTCTTGTAAACGAAGAGCCCAAAGCAATAAACACAGAGAATGTGAGAATTGCTAAAGGGCATCTTCTTTCTGCATTTTTTCACATTTTTTGAAACCAACAGTTTCCCCTCTGGTTTCTGAGACATAATCAGTCAAAAACTCTCACATACACAAAGGTAATGAGTAAAAAGGGATAAGAGAAAGAATTCTTTTTTTTTTTTTTTACAAGAAAATCATCCCCTAACTTAAACAGACAATTAGAGGAGGGAAAGGAAGGAAAAAAAATGTTCTCTAACTAAAATGGATGATTAGAGAAGGATAGGAGTAGTAGAAAGAAACGTCCTCTAACTAAAACGGACAGTAGAAATGACCCTCTAACTTAAACAGATTTGTAGAATAAATGGGGTAGGGTAGACTCACACTATAAGAAATATAATAAGAAGATAATAACAATAATAACAAGATTATTAGTAAGCAATTTGCTATACTTAGCCCAGAGCTTCGCTAAAGGGAACCTCTTTCGCTGCGCCGCCAACAAGATCTGAGGTTATAGAACAGGTGCATTACAGGTAGGGAAAAATGCTCATGAACTTGGCTGAGGATCTTGAGCTTATGTAAAGGCAGAGACGGATCCAATCCATCAGTGAGAATAAAGATGAGATTGACAACAACACATGTAATATTTCACAATTTTCCCCTAAGAGCACAAAAGGGACACACACTATTTTCCTGGGACTGAACTATATAGCTCTGTCCACACAAAAGTATTTTTTTTATTACACACTTCAGAGCACAGTGTCTCAGTTTAAGACCTCTGATACACTCACACTCCAAGTAAATTTAAATCTCACACATCCTAACACTTCTGGGAAAGCCTGACACAGACTTCCAGCAGTGTCTCTCTCCCAAAATAATACAGTAATGCTGCCATCAATCAGAGGGTCTTCATGCCCTTCTAAAAGGGTGTCCGATTATAAAAATTATTTATCAAAATAAATAATAGCTATGACCAGAACAGCCACAACTTCGAGGTGATCTGGGGAGTATCAAACAGGTAGAAAAACACTCTAAACTCTAAAGAAAAACACTGTTTTCTCAGCCACAATAACATTTCAACCTGTGGGCACTCGGATCTGGCACGAATATGACTCGGCCGCCTTTCCAGCATCTGATCTGAGCTCCGAGCTCCCCCCTACCCATAATTCCCATGTCTCCCTCTTCCCTTCAGATTGAGTTTGCTGCCCACCCATGCATCCCAATTTTATGCAAATTCTCATCTTATGACAAGGATCTCCCTAATCAAGCAGAGGAGAAGAGAAGCATGCTCATATGGTGACCATTCCTCATCTAACCAGACCACTACACAGCCTATGCAATACAGGGGGAAGGAGGGAGGGATGGTCGAAGACAAATGAAGAACAACAATTCAGTGAGTACATAACTTCTTTATCTGAAGTTGTCTTCATTTGCTCTTCAACCTGTGGGACAGAGTTCCCAGGTACTAAACACCTGGGAGGCCCTCATGGAGGGATATTCCAGAGCACGGCGGAGCCAAAGGATGCCCTGTTCCTGGATAAAATGTCCAACTTGTAATGTGAGATAAAAGTATGTGAAGAAGCCCAAATAGCTGCAGAACAAATATCATCTAGAAAAACTCTGGACTAGAAGGCAGCTGAAGTAGCCATAGATCTAGTGGAATGTGCCTTAACCTGACCTGGCGGAGTTAGACCTCTAGCTGAATATGCCAGGGAAATCCAACGGGCAATTGTAACCTTCGACACTGGTTTCCCTAAAAAGGGCTTACAATAGGAAATAAAGAGTTGGTCCGAATTACAAAAGGACTTTGTCATATGCAGGTAAAAAAGTAGTTGTCTGTGCACATCTAACAAATGGAGTTTGTATTCTCCATTATTTTGAAAATTTGGAAAGAAAACTGGAAGAATAATCACTTGACTGATGTTGACTTCCGAAGCTACTTTAGGGAGAAAGGATGGATTAGTACGCAGTGACACCCTGTCTTTATGAAATACCAAGTAGGGCGGGCTTGACCGATAATGCTTGAAGCTCCGAGACCCTTTTGGCAGATGTAACAGCAATCAAGAAAGCAGTCTTCCAGGACAAGAAATAAGTCCACTGTGGCTGCAGGTTCAAAGGGGGACAAGACCATGGCTTGCAGAACTAGTGTTAGATCCTAAGGAGGCTTTGGATCCTTAACCAGTGGTCGAAGTAAGATGGTGCCTTTCAAAAATGCTTTAAAAAGCTTAGAAAAAGCTAGATAAATCATGTTGTCACCTACGTGAAAGTTAGATATAGCTGCCAGTTGGACCTTGATGGTAGAAGTACAGTTGTGTACACTTACCATAAATGTCGATGTTTGGAGTGTATTCACTGTTGCAGCCATCACATTTGGCTTATCTGCTTGCAGTAGCCCTCAGTCAGCCTGATTATCAAAGTCTTGGGTCCTGCGTCCATTGCTGTCTCATCTTCCGTGACGTCAGGTAGTCAGGGGTATAAAGCATGCAACCGATGCCATTATGTCAGTTTTTCTTGCCCCAGATGTCAGGTGTCCCCCTTAATGTGAAGCAATTATATATATATATATATATATATATATATATATATATATATATATATACACACACACACAAGGTTATACCTCCAACAAAAAAGCAAATACACCAAAAAGCTTTTAAGTATAGTAAAGGAGAATAGAGGTATATCCAAAAGAAGTCAGGGGGCTGGAGGGAGGGTAACCAGGACTGCAACAGTGAATTCACTCGAACATCTACATTTGTGGTAAGTGTACACAACTGTACTATGTTCTTCGTGTTTTACTGCTGCAGTCATCACATTTGGGTAGATTTCCAAAGCTAAGGATGGGAGGAGAAATTTAGATAGCATCAGGACCAGCTATAAGGCCCTGCAAGACTGCAGTGGCAAAGCCAGATCTGGATTTAGAGAAAATTAGCAAATGGTAATGCTTGGTGAAAGTTTGTACAGAATTTCAGGTGGCAGCTTCTAGGATGTCTCTGGCAGGGACACCTCTGAGAAAGGCTGTAGAGGTAGATGCATCCCTGGTTGAATGGGGTCTAATCCCCTGTGGGATAGGTTTTCCATGGTGCTTATAGCAGAAATGAATGCAATGACCTATCCATTTAGAAATGGTTTGCTTTGAAATAGCCTTCCCCTCTGCCCCTGCAGCAAATGCCACCAGCAGTTCAGATTTCCTTTGAGGTTTAGTCCTGTCCAAGTAAAATCTAAGTTGTCTGTGCACATCTAAGGAGTGCAGTATCCGTTCCCCTTTGTTCTGTGGATTAGAAAAGAAGGTTGGCAAATGAATGGACTGATTAAGAGCCACAATGGATACCACCTTGGGCATGAAAGAGGGATTGGTCCTGAGGGACACCCTGCTCGCATGAAAGATGATGAAAGGCTCCACTGCCATAAGGGCCTGTAATTCAGATACCCTTCTTACTGAAGTGATTGCTAAAAGGAAAGCTGTTTTCCAAGAAAGGAATGTTAACTCTGCAGTTGCAGCTGGTTCAGAAGGAGGAAGAGTGAGTTTTTCCAATACAAAGTTAAGGTCCCAGGCTGGAGTTGGGCTCTCCTGGGTGGTCTTAAGTTTTTGACCCCTCTGAGGAACTGCTTGAGCAGTGGATTAGAAAAGAGGGGTGGTTCTGTGTTGTAATGAGCTGAAATGGCTGAGGCATTTATTTTGATGGAGGAAAAGGAAAGGCCCTTGTGAAGCATCTCGGGTATTGAAGAATCTGAGGTAAACTGGGCGCTGCTGTGGTCATCCCTTGAGTTTGGTTCCAGGCACAGAATCTTTTTCCATTTTTCAGCATAAGATTTTCTAGTACTAGGCCTCCTTGCCTCCAAAATGACATCCAACACTTGTTTACTGAGGGATGGTAACGGAGAGATTAGGTCATTAGCCAGGCTGCCAGGTTCAGGGTTTGAAGCTGGGGGTGCAGAATCTGGCTCTCCTGCTGAGACAGCAGGGTAGGGGTCTGCGGCAAGTGCCATGGGGCCAGCTGTGACAAACTGCACAAGAGGGGGTACTAGGGTTGGAGTGGCCAGTCTGGTGCAATCAGTATCATCCTTGGTTTGTCCTGTTTGATCTTTAGTAGTACTTTGGAGAGGAGAGGCAGTGGAGGAAAGGCATAAACTGATAGATTTTTCCAGCTGAAGGACAGAGTATCCACTTTCCAAACTTGTTTGTGAGGTGTCCTTGTGCAGAAGTTGTCCAACTGGTAGTTCTGGGGGAGGCAAACAGGTCTATATCTGGGCTCCCCCATTTGTTGATCAACATGTTGAAAGTCTGTGGTTCCAGTTTCCACACGTGTGGGTCCATGAGATTTCTGCTTAGTTTGTCTGCCAGTGTATTTAGTTTTCCTGGTAGGAATTGAGCCTGTAGATGCACTTGCTAGCTCGAGGCTGTGTTCCACAGAGCCATGGCTAGTCTGCAAAGGGGGTAAGAATGGGTACCCCCCCTGCTTGTTTAAGTGCCACATAACAGTGGTGTTGTCCGTCTTTACCATTAATTGTCCTGGAAGAATGTGGTCCTTGAAGGCTGTCAGAGCATTCTGTACAGCTAACATTTCTTTTTGAATGATATGCAGCTGCATTTGACTTTGGTTCCATTTGCCCTGAATGCACTTCCCTGCCAGGTGAGCTCCCCATGAATAGTCTGATGAGTCTGTTGTTAGGGTTTGGACGGCAGGTTGTAGAGTGAATGGTATTCCCTTGTTTTGGTGGCAGGCCTCTGCCCAGCAAAGGAATTCTAACCGTAGGCATGGTATGACAGGAATCATTGCTTCTAGATCCTGAGAATATTGACACCATAGACTTTTTAGATACCACTGCAGTTTCCTCATATGCAGTTTTGCATATAGAATTAGTAGAATGCATGAGGCCATGAACCCAAAGGCTTGCAGTATTTGCTTTGCAGACAGCAGGGTTTTTGTTGCCACTAGTTTGAAGTAAGTTGTCAAATGAATTTGTTTCTCTGGCGTGGGGAAAGCCATCTGGGAAGTTGTGTTCAAGCTTGCTCCCAGGAATAAAATTTCTTGACAGGGTACCAGATGTGATTTATTTTCACTTATGGTGTACCCCAGACAAGTTAACGCCTTTTGTACAAATGCCAGATGATTCAGACGTATGTCCTGGCTTTATGCCTGAATTAGACAATCGTCCAGGTATAGGTATATTTGAATATTTCTTTGCCTGCAAAATGCAATGACTGGAGCTAGGCACTTTGTGAATACCCTGGGCGCAGTAGATAAGCCAAAGGGAAGTGCAGAGAACTGATAGCGCATGCAGCTTGCTTTGAAGCTTAGGTATTTTCTGCAAGATTCCCTGATTGGGATGTGCAGGTAGGCTTCCTTTAAACCAGTGTTGCCAACCAGGCATCTTTGCCTATCATGGGAAGCAACTGGTGAAAAGTTAGCATCTTGAATTTTGAAATCACCAAAAAGGTGTTTAGGCTAGACATGTCCAGGACAGGATGCCATGAGTTGTCTTTTCTGGGTACCAGGAAAAGTCTTGAGTAGAAACCTTGTCCCTTTTCATCTTCTGGTACAGTCTGAATAGCCTTTAATCTTAATAGGCTCATACTAGGCTATCTGCCCTGGGGCAATTATAAGCCTAGCCTGATTCTGTATGGCTTACGCCACCCCTTGATTTGAGTATACTGTGCCCTTTTTAAGGTTTAGTTTACTGTGCCTCTGTCTAATAGTGACACGGGAGTAATCCCTGGGACAAACCTACGATCCCCCATCCACTTATCGAGATTCTTCTTGAAGAGATTCAATGAGGTGCTCTGCCTCACATGAACTGGAATTCTATTCCAGAGCGAAGGGAGCCTCTGGGTTATGAACCTGTCCCTCCAGCAAGTTCTATTTATTTATGTGCTGAGGTTCAAGTCCCTTGAGCGTGTGGCTCTAAGGGATTTAGATTTACTGAGGTGGAGCATGTCCATTAATTCTGGATTTGACATAGCTTTGTATGTCAGGCATAGATCGCCTCGAAGTAGGCGGTATGCAACTGAGTAGAGCTGGAGTTTTTTTAACAGAGCAGCATATGGCATCTGTTTGAGACCCTTGATCTTCTTGGTGAGATACTTTTGGGGTCTTTCTAATTGCTGCAGGTGTCAGGTAAGGTACATCCCAAAAGGGGCATTGTATTCTATGATGGGCCTGATGAGGGATGAATAAAGGGCACAATTACCTCTCTTGATCTAGATGTGAAACCCTTCATGATGAGGTGGGCTATGTAGAAGGTCTTTCTAACCACTTTGGCAATGTGGTGTTCAAAGGAGAGATTGCTATCAACTTGGGTCCCCAGGTCCCTAATAACTTTCTCTGTACTTAATGGGTTTCTGCCTATGTGGTAATTTGTGGGCACATTGTTTTTGCCAAAGGGTATGACTATACATTTTTTGGCATTTAGCTTTAAACCATGGCGCTGGCACCAGTTATCTGTCTCTGTGAGACCTTTTTGAAGGATGTTTGTGTCAGCTGGAGAGTTGATTATGGCGCCCAGTTTGCAGTCATCTGCGAACTTGGAGAGCCATAGTCCTCCCACGTTTGCCTGTACCTCGGAAAAGTATATACCGAACAAGAGTGGTCCCAGGACAGAACCCTGTGGGACGCCACTTGTGACCAGTTTCGAGTCTGACATGGCTCCAGCAACTCCCACTCTGTGGGTTCTGTCTTTGAGCCAGTTTGCGACCCATCTTGTGACATAGGGGTTTATATTTAAGCTGGATAGCTTATAGGTTCATAGGCTCATAGGTTAGTACTAGGCTAACTGCCTTTGTGGGCCATTTTAAGCCTAGCTATTTACCCCATCTGAGAATGAACCCTGGACCTTGTGTTTGTAAGGTGAACACCTTAACCACTATGCCAAACTCCCACCCCTATCTATGATGCCCGAATGGGGTATTGTGTCAAATGCCTTTGCAAGGTCCAGATAGGCTGTGTGGACTACCTTCCCTTCATCTATAGCTTTGGTGACTGTTTCAAAGAAGTCGGTCAGGTTCAAAAGGCAGGATCTGCCCTTGACAAAGCCGAACTGGGTAGGATCTAGTGTCTGTAGGTCCCCAATGTCTTTGTTTATGAGCTCCATGATGATCCTCTCCATAGCCTTGCAGACTAAGCTAGTCAGGCTTATGGGGCGATAGTTTCCAGGGTTCGTAGAGGCTCCACCTTTGTGGAGTGGGACCACTGTTGCTGTACGCCATTCTGTGGGCACATAACCTGTAGTGAGGCTGAGATTGTATAGCTGTTTTATTTGAGGGATTAGTTTCTCTTGTAGTTCATGTAGGATGCAACCTGGGATGCCATCTGGTCCCATGGAAGCAGTGTGTTTTGCTTTGGAGAGGGCAGCATTCACCTGAGCATGTGAGATGTTTGGGAGGCAGCCCACTGCCGGGATGGATACTTGCTCTTTTGGGGGGGGAGGGGGTGGAGAAGTTTGCACTGAACCTGTCTGCCAGGATATTGGCGATGCCTGTGGGTTCAGTGTATTTTTTGTCGTTTAGAATCAACTCAGAACAAGTCTGGGAGTTGCATCCCAGGTTTCTAACATAACTGAAAAAAGCCTTATGATTGTCTTTGGTGTCCTGTGCAATTTTTCTCTCGAAGCTGGCCTTGGAGGATTTTATGAGGGATCGTAATTTTTTGCTAGTACTGATCAGAGATGCCTTCCCTATTAGGGATTTTGCTCTATCATGTAGTAGCTTCCTCCTTCTGTTGTACAGTTTATTTATGGCAGGGGTCCACCAGACTGGACACCTGCCTTTGGATGATTGGGTCTTGGTTTTGTTTGGGATAGCATGATCCATGCATTCCTGGAGATGTCCGTAGAATGCATTTATATAGGATTCTGCAGTTTGGGCTGTAGTTTCCACTGGCCCTGGGGCCTTGAAGGATTCCACTTCGGTTTTGAGAAGTGAGAAGTTCACTTTTGAGAAGTTTTTACTGTGGTTTTCTGGGCTGGGGGTGGGGTCGGGATGTGGACATCCAGTGAAATTAATTTATGGTCTGATCTTACCAATGAGGGATATACTTCTGGTGTGGAGCATAGAGTCCCCATGTTGGTAATGATCAGGTCTAGTATGTTGTCCCCTCTTGTGGGAGTGGTGACTAGTTGTTCCATAGCATTTGAGTTTATAATTTCCAGGAATCTTTAGGCTAAGGTGCTGGGGCTTGAGTAGTGCTTCCAGTCAATGTTTGGGTAGTTGAAGTCGCCCAATATAATGGTGTTCGGAGAGATCTTCATGTTCTCCAATGTTTTCAGGAAAGCCGAATGGGATTCCTGACTTTGAGAGAGTGGTCTGTAGGATGCTATAAACTGAAAAGCAGTCTTGCCCACTGTTAGTTGCACATGGATGGTCTCCGATACTTCGTGCAAAGCCACTAACCTGGAGGTGTGGATATCCTTGACAAATATGGAAACTCCCCCTCCTTTTGTGGTTCGGTCCAGGTTTTGGGGCCAAAAAGCATGATATGAGGTATAGCCTAGTAGTGCTGGGGTGCTCTCTGGAGCCTTGAACCAGGTTTCTGTCACTGCACAGATATCGATGTTCTCCATACTGAGGAGAGCTTCGAGTGCGTGCATCTTGAAGTTAAGACTTCTGGCGTTTAGCAGCATTACCCTTAGTTTCTTGTTCCTTGTGCTATGGGGGGTGGGTTTGACTTTTGAGCCTTGCCTAAAAAAGGCACTATGGGGGTGGCAAGAGCCTTTGCCAATATCCGAAAGCCCAGTGGTGACAGGTGCAAGCCGTCCCTAGCGAAGCAACGTGGCTTGTCGAGCATGTCATCCCAGGCTGACAGACACTGGATTCCCTATGAATGACACCAAAATTTTAGCCAATTGTTAAAATCGATCATTTTGTCTTTGTACTGTGGCATAATTCTAGGTGAGGGCAAGATGCTGCTCAAGGTCAGGGTCATACCAGCCTGGGCTACATGATCAGAGAGCTCCTCTATGTCTCTTTTCATGTAGTCCAGGGAGGTACGTCTCAGGTCATTCACACCAGCATGTACAATGACCGAGTCATATTTGTATTTGCTTTGGAGTGACCTGAGTGCTTGCGTTATGTGTCGGATCCTAGCACCCGACAGGCAGCTCACTGTGACCTTCTCTTTATTCAGCCTGGTGAGCGGGACATCAGTGTGTCTGACAATAGAGTCACCTATAACAAGAGTATCAGGTGTGTTATTCAGCCTTAAGGGCTGTGGCTGCTTGGCACACTGACTTTGTGGGTTATGTGTTGTGTGTGTTTTGTTTTGAGGTAGCGTTTGCTTGGATGTCTGCTTTGGAGGTCTCTGTTGCTTAGGTAGATTTTTATTTAGAGCCTCCGAGTATGTTTTTGTGTATTTATGTGTTTGGTTCGCTGATGTGGGACTATGTGATACTGGAATTGTGTTGTGTGAGGTTACCTTCTCCTCCTGACTGGTTACACCAGTTTTGAGATGAGAGAGCTCAGCCTCCAGTTTGGCTAGAGAGAGAGAGTACTTGCTTTTGAGCCTCTGCCCAGTGATTTGGGGGTAGATCTGGCCAACCATTTGGGGTTGGTAACGTGTGGAAGTGAAATCTGTATCCTTGGGAAACTATGTTTAAAACTCATTTGTCCTGGGTAATGAGTTCCCAATTTTTTGCTTGCAGAGCAATCTTTCCCTCTAAAGGAGCAGTCAGTTGAGAAGTGCTTGGAAGTTTTAAAGTTAAGTCATTGAGACAGCTTACCATAAAGGGGAGTCTTACTTCTCCCTGATTTGAAGTGGGAGCCCCCCACTGCTTAGTCCTGTGCGTACCCTGGGACTGAAGCCTGGGTGCTCTACTGGTTCTGGGTTCGAACTGAGAAGGACTGGAAGAGGCAGAAAAGGTCCAATTTTTTGAGGGCCAATACCTACTAAATCTAGGAGGCTGCACTTGTAAGAAATCTTTAACACTTTGCATAGATTTAGCTTTTTCCTTCATCTTTTTAAGAACTTCTTCTGCTTTGTTGCCAAACAGGAGGTCCTGATTTAAAGAAACATCCAGTAATTTAGTTTTAACATTATCTGGCAAAGATTGCTCCTTAAGCCAAGCATGCCTCCTAAGTACAGACCCGGTGACAGCAGCCCTGCAAGATGCCTCTAGTGAATCAAAACCACATTGCAAAGTATGTTTTCTAACCTGTTCAGATGAATGCATTAAATCCTGTAAATCCTTATTTTCAGTACAATCAGGAATCAACATAATTTTCTGTTTAAACAATCCAATAATATGCTGCTGACATGAAACTGGCAATTTAAGGCCCTAATGGCCAAGGTTGCAGAGGTGTATACCTTCTTACCCCATCTATCCAGGGCCCTGGAATCTCTACCAGAGGAGGTAGGATTTTTGGCAGTAGTAGCTTTAATGCCCTTGGGTCCCTGTGAAATGGACTCAGGATCCATAGTAGGATTTTTGAAAAGGAACTTGTAAGAATCAGGAACCCTGTAATATCTATCAGGTTTTCTGGGAGCAGAAGGTAAAGAGTCAGGGGCCAAGCTAAATTCCGAAAAGGTATCGTCAACAATGTCCAGCACAGGAGGGATAGCTAAAGGCCTGTGTTGGGGCAGGAGTAAGAAATCTCGAAGCCTCTTTTTAGAAACAGAGTAATCCTGGCTTTCCCAGTGAAAATGCTCCCTAAGAGTATGCAAGGTTTTGCCAAAAGAAAAATCTTCTGGGGGAGAAGCAGAGGGAATAGAGACCTCTGTATCAGAATCCTCATAGGTAGATAAGGGTAAATACTGGTCATCAGAGTAGACAGAAATTTCCGAATCCTGGTCAGAAGTATCATAAGCAAATTCAGTCCTAGGACTCTTAGAGGGGGAAGGTTGGCTTCCCCTGATTAAAGTAATAAGGTCTTCAGCCACACTTATCATTTGTTTTTCAGGCATAGAGGCCTGATCATGTGGTCTGGACGTCGGTTTCCTAGGCATGGTTTGAGTTTTAGGCCTAGAAGAAGAAGATGGCATTGGTTTAATATGCAAGTCAGTAGGCCTGAATACACCCTCAGAAGCCGGTGCCTGCACAGCAGCTCCAGACCCATCCAAGGTAGAGACATCCACAGGTTCCACAGTTGAAGCATCTCGCGGCATACCGGACTCCGAATTGGTCTCAGTAGAGGCCTGCGAATCTGAAGTAGCGAGTATCAGGGGCTGCGAAAGCGCCTCACCGAGTACCAGCGATCTGGCGACTAGCTTAGGAGAAGCGTCATTGGCAGCTTTGGGCCTAGGCAGCCTGTCTTTGTCTTTATCTTTGCATTTTTTCGGAATGTCAGTAGTTGGGTGGCTTACCAAAGACATATCTGGATAATTGAACCAAGTACCAAAATATTTAGAAGCGAAAATGTACCAACGACAAATAGTTTGTGGTTTAAATAAGGCACAAAACCGACAGCGAGGTAAGTCATGGTCAGGGCCTAGGCAAGGAATACAGTTGTTGTTGTTGTGTCTTTCGGCTTATCCCAGTTAGGGGTCGCCACAGCGGAACTCTGGTCCGCTAATGTTTGGTAGTGGATTTTTACGTGCAGAGTTACCAGCCCTGACGCACAACCTTCAACGAAGGCACGCCCATTCACGCATGCCTCCACACAGAAGATGCGCTAGCTGAGAATCGAACGCGACAACTTCTTGTTGTGAGGCGACAATGCTACCGCAGCACCACTACCACAGGTGAAAATCTTTATGACGTATTTGCTTTCCACAAGAAATACAATTATTGACCTTTACTGACATCGGTTTAGAGCAAGAAAAAGTTTCCCCAACGGGGTTCATAGATTAGTACTAAGCTAACTGCCCTTGCGAGCCATTTTAAGCCTAGCCAATTATCCCTTGTGAGCCTCAAACCCTGCACCTTGTGTTTTTAAGGCAAACACCTTAACCATTAGGCCACCCGCTTTAGTTGAAGACTCCGGTTCTGAAACTCGAAAACGGAAATTTCAGGAGTCGGCCGACCGGCACTTGCAAACTGCTTCTGCTTCAGGCACTGCATGGCAAGAAAGACTGATGTAATGGCGTCAGCTGCATGCTTTATACCCCTGACTACCTGACGTCACAGAAGATGAGACCGCAACTGACGCAGGACCGAAGACTTTGATAATCAGGCCGACTGAGGGCTACTGCAAGCAGATAACCCAAATGTGATGACTGCAACAGTGAAACATGAAGAACATCTGGCACCTTGCTGAAAAATACTTGCTAAAAAATCTAAATACTGCCTGAACCGGAGCAGTGAATGAGTCCAGGTCACATTTAGAGGCCCAAACAGAAAAACTTTTCCACTTACTGGAATAAACCTTCCTAGTAGAAGAGTTGTGAGCCGCCACCAAAATTCTTTTGATCAGTGAGGATAACCCCAAGAGTCCTGACGATCACGGGAACTGGAGTAGCCAAGAAGTTCTGGATGGGGGATCCCTGAGGGATGAGATCCAGAATCGGATCTCATGTCCAGGATGGACACACAACTTGAGACCACAGAGAGGGGAACCATACTTGGAGAGGCCAGAATGGGGCAATGAGGATGACAAAGCTCCCCAGCCTGCAAGCTTTCTGAAGAAATTTGTTTGAGAGGCAGTGGGGGATATGAATATAGAAGGCCAGAGGGCCAAGCATGAATGACAGCATCTCTGAGGTCTTCCCCTGCTGGGGGGTTCAGAGTGAAAAACTCGTTGTACTTCACGTTGGAAGGAGAGGCGAAGAGATCGCAGCAAGGCTGGCCCCACTTGAGAAAGATCTGTTTCGCTATCTAAGAATTCAGAGACCACTTGTAAGGCATCAGGATAGACCTGCTGAGCCTGTCGGCTAGGATGCTGGACCTCCCCAGAAAGTGCACTGCCACCAGAAAACGGCCGGTGGGGATCGCCCATTCCCACACTCTCATGGCCTCTCAACACAGGGGATAAGACTTGGTTTCCCCCTGCATGTAGATCTACCAGACCACAGACATGTCTGTCTGGATAGCAATCGTTCCTAGGGGAAGATGAGCATGCAGAGTTTGCAATGCTAGGAGTACTGCTCTCATCTCCAAGATGTTGATATGCAATTGAATCTCATGGGGGGACCACGTATTTTGGACTGTCTTTCCCAAACTGTGCCCCACCCACCTTAGCAGAGAGGCGTCCATGGTCACCGTGACCAAAGGGCGTGGCATAACAAAAGAGACAAGACGACCCTGGAGAAGACCCGTGGAATGGATCCACGACAAAAGAGAATCCCTGCACACCGGAGATAACGGAAGATCTAGAATGGACCACTGAATCGCAAGGGTCCACTGAAGTACCCACATTTGTAGTCGAGCCATGGGTAAAAGAGTGATTGTGGCCCCCCATGGGCCCCGATGCCCGTAATACCAGTTCTGCCGTCGGCCATGTAGCTCTAGAGACTGGATCCTCTCTGAGGTTAGGAAGACCTTGGTTTGAATTTTGTCCAACTGGGCTCCAATTAAATCTAGCTGATTGATGGTTATGCCCAACTGATGGGCTAAGTGTAGTAGGGAATCCCTCACTTGGCAGAGTTGATGCCAGGAAAGGGCAGCAAGGAGCCAGTTGTCCAGGCAGGGGAAAACCTGGAATCCCTGTAGTCTCAGGTGAGCTGCTAGCACTGCCATTAGTTTGGTAAACATCCTGAGGGCTGTGATGAGACCAAAGGGGAGTGCTCTGAACTAGTAATGACTGGCCCCCAGCTGGAAGTGGAGAAACCTTTGGGAGTGCCTGCCCATTTTGATGTGGTAGTACGCATCCTGAAAGTCAACCGAGCACATCCAATAGTTCTCCTGTAGAAAGGGCAGGACAGATTGAAGAGTGACCATCCGGAATTTTGTTTTGGCAACTGACAGATTTAGAATGGAAAGATCCAGAACAGATCTCAAGTCCCCGTCTTCTTTGGCACTAAAAAAAATCTGGAATAAATGCATAATCCGGTCTTTTCTGGGGGGATGGGTTGGATGACTCGCTTTTCTAGTAGCTTTGCAATTCCCAGTGCTGCTTCCTCCCTTTGTGTGGGTGGAATATCCAGGAGGTGTTTGGGTGGAAGGGGTGATAGGTTGAAAGGGGTAGAATAGCCTCTGGATATGATCTGCAACACCCAATGATCATTTGTGATAGACTCCCAGGCCACTGGGTGTAGAGAGAGGTGCCCCCGTACTGCTTCCAGAGCTGAGGAGCCGGGCAACCCCTTCAGGGCTGCTGAGCAGGTCTGTCTGAGAAAGGCTCTCAAGACCCTTGATTTCTTAGGGTCTATATTAGAACACCGAACATTCAAAATGTCAAGTGTTCTAATATCGAACCCTAGCAATCGAAAATACAAAACATCGAACATTCGGAACAGTAAATTTTTTCCTATGGGAAAAAATTTGCTGTTCCAAAACACATACACACAACACAAGCACACCAAACAAACAGCAATCCACACACATACACCTAAACTCGTACACCTAACCCTACACTAAACTATACATACACCACTAACAATCCACTTACCTTAACCCAAACCCTAACCCTAACCCTAAGGTCCATCACTATAGCACAGTCACCTCACCCGCGCCCTTACTCACCTACCCTGCCCTAACCCTCATGTCCACACAATCGCATACTTAAGTGACCTGCTCCCTAACCCTAAATCACCTAACCCGCCCTAACCCACACGTCCACAGAATCGCACACTTACCTGAACCCGACCCGTAACTTTCCACCAGACCTCTGAAAATACCAAAGCAACAGAAACGGACAACCAAATTCTTTCCCTAGGAAAGAATTTGGTTTTCTGTTTCTTCGATATTTTCAGCATTCGCTGAAAACAAGTCGATATTAGAACACTCGACATTTCAAATGTTCGGTGTTCTAATACAGACCCGATTTCTTAGACTCCCCCTCTGCCTCGGGGATGGCATCTATCAAATCCCCCCTCTGTCTCTAGGGGAAGGTGAGTTCAGAGCGTCCTGGGAGTAGTTCTGAGACTTTTGCCCCTCGCTGATTCCTCGAAAAGGATCATTGGGGGGTGGATAAGAGGATCCCATTGGCAAACAGAGTCTTCCCATCCTTCTTACTCTGGACAAGAGTATCACGTACCAACTTTCCAAAAAGAGTGGAACCATTGTACTGGGCATTGGTAAAGGATGCCTTAAAGGGTTCTGAGAATGCACAGAGTCAGAGCCAGGCATGACGCCTGATGGAAACGTCTGTCCCGGCAGCTCTAGTGGCACCCTCAGTGGCATGAGAGAGAAGCCGCATAAAGGTGTTAGCAATCAAGGTGAGGGTGGCCATGCAAGAAGAGAAAACCTTCTGGTCCTCCGCCATAATGGACCCTGCGGTAGACCCATCAACCTCCTTGACAAGGTTTCACTGGAGTATAATTACGTGTGCCATATTATTCAGTTCACGTACCAAAAACATGGCTGAAGAATACACCTGCTTCCCAAAGTTATCCAACATCCTAGACTCTTGGTCTGGCGGATGGACTATGGAGCACTCCTGCGAGAGCTCTTTCTTTGTGGCCACTGCCACTACCATGGCATCTACAGGGGGGGTCCCTTGGTCCAGTGGGTCCTGTCTGTAGGAGCACTCAAAATCTTGTCAGGGCATTTGGGGATCGGCTTCACTGTGTCCAGTTTCTTCCATGCCCAAGATGTAATTAGATCCATCACTGGCTCCACGAGAGGGGACACCTAGCATGTACAAGATCCTGCGCCAAATGCCTCCAGGAACACCTATTTGTCTGAGGTGGGTTTCTGGGCAGACCCCCCCCCCCCTTGCAGATGAAGGATCTCCATGATGTCGCCAAAGGAGACATCCTTGGGGGGGGGTGAATGGGGGGAACCCTCCCCTTCCTCCAAATCGGTGTCCTCCGTGAGGGACTCTGGTGGGGAAACAATGTGCCTCCTTTTGCACTCATGTTTTTGCTGTACCTCCTTGGGGGGAGTTTCTGGGGAAGAGTCGAAAACATCTGGCTGCTACCGCATGGGAGATTCCTGGGGAAGAGAGGCAGCAGGCTGTCCCTGAGGTAGCAGGATGGTGAAATCCATACCAGAAACAGAGGGAATCTGGGCAGAGTCTGAAGATGAGATACTCAAGGGCCTCCATGGTATCGAGAGAACCCTCTCCACCACGTCAAAGGCGGGGGGGGGGGGTGAGCCATATGAGAAGGAAGTACAGTCAGATCCGCCAACCTCTGGATCAATGGGGGAGTTACAGCCAAACCACTAGGTGCTGAAACTCCGATTGGAATGCTCTGCTCCAAAAGACTGAGCCAACACCCTCCCCCTCGGATCCAGCACTGAGGCTAGGGCTCCAAGAACAGATCCAAGCTTAATGGCTGGCATTGAGGTACAAGGTACCGCAGGTGCCGACCCCTCAACGCCGAGAGTCCTTGGATCCAAAGGCTCTGAAACCGGGGGTCGGATTGGAGAAGGAGTAATCGGTAGGAATGAGCACTGCATGCCCCCTGTTCTGGAGGGAGAGGGAGCAGGCAAGACTCCCATCTGTATCTGAGTGTGAATAAATTTCCACATCATCCTGTTCACCTCCTCTTCGGAAAAGCCAAGGGTAGACCAGGATGAAGAGGTCACTGATACTGGCCTGGAGAGTCGGTGGGGAGAAGCCAGGGCTGGCAAATGGATCAAAAGCTCCTCCGGCTCAGGGTAGAAAAGAGGGGAACGGAGCCGGGAGACTCCAGTTGTGGGGCCAAGAGAACCTTGTCTGGGGGACCGACAGAGCAATCGGGGGATTGCTTCCTCGGCCTGTCTTGGTGTCTATGCTTGCCCTGTCCCCGGACCTTTTGGAGGGAGTTTGAGTCCCAGAGGTCAGGGCGGGGACAGAAGGAGAAGTAGTAGTCGGGGTTGAGGAGACCTGGGCCCCGAAGGTAGGGGGTAGAAGGCCTTTAACAATTGTTCCTCCTATCCAGCAACTAGTGGGGGTTGAAGCCCGTGCAGATGGAACAGGAGGAGTCAAGGTGGGAAACCTCTAAACATACAATGCACAGTGTGTGGCCATCAGCTGGGGAGGGCTTATGACCACACTCTGTGCACTTTCTGAAGCCTGGTTTGGAATTCTCCGACAATCACAGCAACGAGGCCCAACCAGAACAACCCTTACACACACACACACACACACACACACACACACACACACACACACACACACACACACACCCTTCCAAATAGGAGGAAGATGAAGAAGTAGAATTTTTTTTTTTTTAACAGATGAACAGCGCAAGGTTAGGGAAGGTAGAAAAGGATAAAAAGGAAAGAAATTTAAGTAAAAAGGAGATAGAAATATAAAAAAAAAATCAGTCATTTACCTGAAGGAAGCTCAGAGCAGCGGATCACAATGCTTATGCTAGCACGGCAAATGAGATCTGAAGGGAGGAGGGAGACAGAGGCATTATGGGTAGGGGAGGAGCTTGGAGCTCGGATTGCGCCAGATCCGAGTTCCCACAGGTTGAAGAGCAAATGAATACAACAACTTCAGATTTAAACTTTCCTGGTCTCACTAAAGAAATACTGTCTCTGATCTACTCTAAGATATAATAGCAAGGCCAAAGCAAGCTTACAGTTTCTTTGGTGAGTTCTCTTTCTTGGTGTCTACTGACTGCTCAGTACTTGACAAACTGCTCTGTATTGAGAAACTGCTGCCCCAACTGTCTAATTTCAAAAATGTAACTGTCAGCTGTTTAAAATAAATTATTTTTCTGCCAATTAGCTGTTTAAACAGAGAATTTCTGCCAATTTCATCCACATATAGCAGACTTCCTCAGAACCAATTAATGCCCATTGCTGAATGGTATATATAGCAGATTTGGCGCCAAAAAAACAATCAGCATACATTTCATAAAAAGCTTCCTTAAAATTCATTACCTTAAATACCTTTCCATTAAAAATAATATAGTATATAGTAAATACTAACATAGTAATATTCTGTCAAGCATATTATATTGGCAAGACCGAAAGGAAGCTAAAAACCCGTATATATGAGCACTTGTACAAAATCAAAAAAGTTGATATGAAAAATGCATTAAGTAAACACATTAGTGAAAAAGGACCACAACATTGTTTCACTTTTACAATTATTGACCAAATTGGGGTGAGTGAATATGGGGGTAATTGGAAGGTAGGGTTGTCCTGTTTAGAAACTAAATGGCAGATTTTGTGTGATGCCACTTCTTGGCCAGGACTAAATGAAAGTATTAGTATAAAACCCTTCCTTCTTTTGGATCGTGGTTAAATATATTTGGAGATCATAAGTGATGACCTTTTGTGTTTATACAATTATTATATTCATCTTTTGGATTTGGATCTACTATTCTTTTTAAAAAAGTTATGCATATATTTTTAACATATTTAATAGTAATTATATTACTATGTTAGTATTTACTATATACTATATTATTTTTAATGGAAAGGTATTTAAGGTAATGAATTTTAAGGAAGCTTTTTATGAAATGTATGCTGATTGTTTTTTTGGCGCCAAATCTGCTATATATACCATTCAGCAATGGGCATTAATTGGTTCTGAGGAAGTCTGCTATATGTGGATGAAAGCGCTTAACCTGTGTTTCGTGTGGTTTTATCAATAAACCTGTGTTATTTACTGGCTGGTGCGTGGATTACTTTGAATCGTACAGCTATTGTGCATCGCAGTGTCCTTGTTCTTGTTCCTGCTCGAGCTACAGAGGTCCGGTTGGCTATTTTGTGTTTTATTTTCTTATATAATTTCACTTCTTTTTATGCTTGCTTCTTAAATCACAATTAAAGCCTCTGGTTATAATACCCATATTTATCACTACAAAATAATCTTTCCCATTCTTTACAATTAGCATAAGCATATAATTTTATAAGTCAAAATACTTGTTCCTTCCATTTTAAATCAAAAATGGTATTTCTAAACAATATGACTATTCCAGAGCATCTTTCATTTCCCACATTCCAGAAGATCTTTCCTTCTCTGTTTGTAGTCTTCATTTGTTAAACATCTTGTGTCTTTTAATACAATTACATCTACATCACATGTAACTAGTAAAAAAGTGCAGCAACTCGACCAAAGCAAACTAGTAATCCAAGGAAAATGAGTTGCTTAAGAGACGAACACCACCACGTAGTAGCAAACCAAGTTTATTCCAAAATAATTTGTATTTAAAATAATTTATTTTGGAATAAACTTGGTTTGCTACTACGTGGTGGTGTTCGTCTCTTAAGCAACTCATCTACATCACATGTATTACACCACTCCAAAATTCTTATTCTTCTTACTATATTCATAATACTATTCACATTTGCAAAAATGACTGTAAATTTTTCACTTCCACTTTTTCTTAGATTCATGGTTTCATAAATCCATAGCTAATTACTGGGCTAGCTTTCTTAACAGGTCATTCTAAGTCTAACCAGTCTCCTACCTAAACGTGAGGATCCAACACTGTACCTTGTGTGTCTGTGAGTCAAATACCTTCACCATTATAGCAAGCCCCAATCATTAACTGTATATAGTCGTCTTCGTCCATTTCCTCTTTTTTTTTCTTTTGTACAAACCGCTTTAAATTTTCTTTTGCTACCTCCCAATTTGTCTTCATCACTTATCTCAGATCCTTCTTCTGTGTCTTCTTTATTATATTTTCTCATCTAGTTTTTTTTTTGCTATTTCTACTACTTCTAAAATTTCTTTTCTTTGTTCATTTTCTTCCCTAACTTTTTCATGAATGTCCAACTTAGGTACATTTATAGCATTTTAATTTACATTTTTTGTATCATGTCCCATATCCCCACAAATATAACATTTTCTTTTCACAGTTACTTATCAAATGCCCTTCTTTTTCACGCACAAGAAACATGTTTTTAGTTGTCCCCAATAATTTACAACACCCCTATTCCTCTCCACATTTATCATGCTTGGTTTATGTACATTTTTTTCTTTTTCTATTTTTAACACAACATTAAATTCCCAACCATCAGTCCACAAACCCCTTTTCTCATAAGCTTTTGCAATGTCCAGTTTACGTAAAGCTTTCAAATGTCCTTTCAAAGTCTTTCTTTTTACCTATGTTTGAATTTGTACATGAATTTTCTTTTTTGTTTCCCTGTTAAACGCCTTTATCACATAAAAATTCCATGGGTTACCGTCTTCATTTTTTATTTTATTTTATTTATTTATTTTATTTTACATTTGTTGACCGGGCTAGTCTAACTGGATATATTTCCATTTTCAGTAGAGGCCCGGGGAGAAAAGCTCCAACATAGTAGAAACAGTATTATGCAATTATATACAAAAACAAGTACAAAAAAAAAAATAAGAGGTATATACAATCAAAAGAAGGCATACTCAAAGTAAATATACAAGTAGGTCAATAATATAACAGTTGTGAGATTGTTTGATAAGCGAGATACACTATAGTTCATTGTTGGTTAACATAAACACTTGTGGTTATAAGTTTTCGGAGACCAGATATTAGCATACAGAGGGGTATATAGAGTGAGATGTAGAACCATAGGCAGTAAAAAGAAAAAAGGAAAGGTGGTTAATTAATTAATTAATTAATTAATTAATTAATTAATTAATTAATTAATTAATCAAGCAATCAATCAATCAATCAGGGTTAGTGCAGAGACATAACCAGTGTGATTTTAGGTGAATTTTGAGTTTTTGCTTAAAGAGTGACAGTGATGGAAGTAGAGTTAGATTAGTAGGTAGAAGGTTCCAGTGTTTCCCAACAGTATTGGAGAAAATGCTGTCGCCTGACAAGTTATTGGACTTACTTATACTAGCAAGTAATTTACCTGAAGAGCGTAGAGAAATCAGATTGTTATAAGGGGTAATGAGGTTAGCGAGAATTGGAGTATTATTAGGTTGGTAAAAGATTTTGTGAGCAATGGTGAGTTGGGAAAAAGTTAGCATGTTAGGGAGTTCAAGCCAGTCAAGCTGCTTAAGATTCAGACAGTGGTGTGTTTGAAATGCATTGCCAGTGGCAAACCTGGCAATATTGTTATAGGAGTTTGATAGTTTGAGAAGATTATTTTTTTTTAGATTAGTATAAATAGGAGAAGCATAGAGAAGAGTTGAGATTAAGTGAGAGTGGGCAATGGTGGTTCTAGCTAGAGGAGTTAGGAAGGGTTTGATTCTGTATAAGGAGCCAATTTTTCTGTTCACTGCTTGAATGGAGTTATTTATATGCATATCAAAGTTAAGGTTGTTATCAATTGTGACTCCTAATAGTTTGGTAGTTTGTTCGGGAGAGATAAGGGTACTGTTGTTAGATATAATAGAGAAATCAATAGGAGATGACCTACTGGTGGGTGCAAAGAGTAAAAGCTTGGTTTTTTGGCATTCAAAAGAAGGCAGCGTTTTAGTTAAATACTTTTTGAGTTAGATAGAGTAGTTCAGATGTGGAGTTAGCAGAACATATAAGTGTGGAATCATCGGCATATTGAATGCAGGTAGCTTCAGGGACTGCTATGTGAAGGTTGTTGATGAATAAAGAAAAGAGAAGAGGTCCTAAAATGGAGCCCTGGGGGACTCCAAGGGTGACTGGTAGGAGGGATGATAATTTATTTTCCCAGAGAACTGCCTGTTGCCTATTGTTAAGGTTAGACTTGAATCATTGTATAACTGGGGGATCTAGAGCAAGAAGTTCAAGAGTATTTATAAGTAGGGGATGATTAACCATATCAAAAGCCTTTGAAAGGTCGATGAAGACAGCAGACGAGAGGATGTTGTTATTACGGTTCTTATTAATGGTGTCAGTGAAAGATAGTAGAGCAGTGGTAGTGCTATTAAATGGCCTAAAGCCATGCTGGCATGTAGCCAGAATATTGTGTTTAGTTAGGTGGTTGAGTAACTGATGGTGAATGCATTTTTCCATGACTTTAGCTAAGGGTGATAGGAGAGCTATTGGTCTGTAATTAGAGTAGTCGTTGGATTTACCACCTTTATGTAAGGGGATGATGTGGGAGATTTTCCAGATGTCTGGAATAATGCCTTCATTAATGGTTCTATTGAGTAGGATGGATATGGGAAAGGCAATAACTTTCGCTGCTATTTGCAAATACTCAGAAGGTAACTGGTCAGCTGAAGGAGTACAAGGCTTAAGCTTTAGTAGGATTTTGTAGATGAAAGTTGTTGAAATAAGATGAAATCTAAAAGTTGGTAGAGATCCAGCTGTAGAAGAAGGGAGCCTCATGTTATCAGTGGAAAGCTGACTAGCTAGGGACTGTATGGTCTCTGTGAAATAGGTGTTGAAGTTGTTGGCTATTTGAAGTGGAGTGTTATGATCAGCATCATGAGGGGATGGTGTGCTAGACTGACCAGGTTTGAGGAGTCTATTGATGTTAGTCCAAAATTTCTGAGGCTGCTTGTGGTGTGTTTGTTGTAGCTTACTATAACTATATTTTTTTCATATTCTCCAAGAAAATGTCTCTTTGTTAATGAGAATAAATGCCCTTAGCTCAAATGCTTTTACACGAAAAAAAGGTATTAAATTGTCCCATACTTCATACCTGTCCATTTCTTTTTCTTCTTTACTATGAATCTTTACCATGTACTTCTATTTTTCATTTTCTTCTGCCTTCTTTTCTACTACTCCACGTTTACTTTCTTTTACTTTCTCTGCATGTTTTCTTTTCCATCTCACCAGTATTCTTCAGGATTGTCTCTGCATCCTCCTTTTGTATTTTCTCCAAATTCTCCCGACAGGAAACATCTCCTTCATTTTCTGGCTCACTCTACACCACCATTTTTTAAGTAAATCATCCCACAAACCTCTTGAATAGGGGGTTGTAATTATATATCCATCATTTGCTGACTCATCTCCATCAAACAGGTTTTTCTGAAACACTTCCTCAGAATTCTCCGCACATTTTTCAGTCTCGATAACCTTTTCTCCTTCATTTCTTTCATCACTCTATCATCTCCTCGCTCCATCTGCCTCCATGTTTCTCCGGGCAACCTCTGCACCTGGAAAGGAAACAGGAAGTGCTTCTCCACAAATGGGTCCCACTCACAACAATGACAAGTAGTGGACAAATTTCCACTAGTAGTATACATACCACCTCAGGTCTCCCAGAAAATAAGCTACTAGCCCAGTGGGACTAACCTGGTCAGCAAAAGGATAAATAAATTAAATTAAAAAAAAAAAGTCCTTGACTTTTGGGCCAAAAAGAGAGGAACCAGCAAAAGGGATGTTGACAAAGTATGCCTTAAAGCAGTCTGCAAAATTACATAACTACATCTGGGTGTGCTAGTGCATGGCAATGCCGGTGCCCACTGCCAGAGATGTACCACTGGCTGCATTGGAGAGCAGGTGCATAGACAGTTCAATGATCAACTGCATGGTTGACAAGAGTCTTTTGCATCAGTTGGGCCTGCTGTGCCTTCACTACCTTTGGCACTTCCTACACAAAATCATGCTGAAATTGTGTCAAATTAGCCAAACAGCGTATAGCTCTCAGTGCAAAGGTCACTGAACTGTACGCATGCTTTCCTAAATGGTTCAAAGCCCTAGACTCCATGTTTGGTGGACAGACTGAGGGACTCTCTTCTGAAATGTCCCTTTTGGTGGTTACCACCTCCACAACAGCATTGACTGTGGGCCCCTTACTCTAATGTGTCAGGTCCGTGGGTGCAACCAAAATGTAAGTTTTTCTGTGGACTGTTCCACTACATCTGGTTCCCTCCATGCTCTCCAAGACCCCAGGTCAATAAGAGTGCTCAGAGGGAGAAATCACCCAAAACGTGGATGGTCCCACAGCAAAGGCCTCTTAAAAACATTGATTCCCCCAAACAGGAGGAGTTGGCAGTCCAGCCCTGTGCTGATGAATTAGTTCCATAAGATAGCCATAGTTCATAAAATATTTAAGGTGGTGTCCTGGCAGGGGACTTGAGGGAACTCTCCTTCCTGAAGGTCAGTGGTTTTTATGAGATAATCTTCAGTGAAATCTGTTTCCTCTTTCAGCAACTCTTCCTGTGGCCCTCCCAAATAGGGGGAATCTGGAGGAGAAGAGGAAGAGGCTGGGGGCCATGGATGCAGTGTCTTGGGGGCTCAGAGGTGTGGGCTGTCCCAGAGTCAACCAATGCATGTCCACAGGTCCAGACTTAGATGAAGTAGGACTACAACCTCTGCGGATCACTCTGTGTTCGACTTGCAGAAAATCCTTTCCATTGCGAATGCAAAAGCTGATGCCAAATGCCTAAAGTCGACACTCCTGGAATCCAAAGACCCCAAAGAGATGCTAAACACCATGGCCGAAAGTACCTACCTTGACACTGAGTCTGGAGATCAAGTTGCTTAGGCCCTTAGGCCCTGAGAGGCAGGTATGACTTCAAAACCCAGAAAGTCGACGCCAAACTCAGAATCCCGGCCATGAACTCTTGGCCCTGAGGCATGACTGGCTCCAACACCACTGGTGTCAAGAATGCCAAGGAAAGGGCTGGTACATGAAACAGCCAGGAAGTTGGAATCAACCCAGCTGATGGCAAGACAACCTGATCCATAAGCCCTAGAGCTGAAGGACCCAGAAGAGGAAAAGAAAAGGATGGAACTGAACTCTCGTATACGGGAGTGAAGGAGGCAGGGATAAACAGTAATTGAATCTGGGCCTGAAAGAAGGAGTGCATCAATTCCTCCAAACTGGAAGGTCTAAGGCTTGCAACCGAACAGGCAGACCAAACCAATGAGGTGACTGACAAAGGTTTTAAAACCTTTCTGCCAGTGCTAGGATACAATGATCAGAACTGGACCAGAGAGGTTCGGATCTGAGGTGGAGAAGAGGAAGACTTGGGGAAAAAGCTCCACTGGGGTAACTGTGGAAAAGGGAGAATGAGCTCTACCAGACCTACTTACCCACTTATCCAAGAAGAAACTGGGAACACTTAAAGCTGGCAGCAGTGACTTTCTTGAAGCCAACACTCTACATTGAGAGAAAGAAGCCTCTTGCACTGAAGCAGCCGGAGGAGCCTAAAGTCTGTGGATCTTCAGACATGGCTGATCAGAGGGATAGGGAGCCACTTGTTTGCAGTTCCCTCTGTCTTTTTCCTGGACTTTCAGTCCTATGGGTTGTCTCTTCCCCAACTCCTTTCACTCTTGTCAGGCTTCTTCACATGGGAAGAGGCTGAAGCATGCGTAGCTCCTGAGGGCAACAAACCCATTTAACACCAACACTGTCAGCACTTGTTCAGTGTCCGAATACCAAATCCAGCAAAAATACTGTACTTGCAGTTGAGATGTGACACGCTGAGACAGCTTCTTGAGAAGGCAATCTGTGACAGTATGCCACACATTTTAAAACCTTTCTCCTTATCCATGACAAAACTGAGGGAAAAACAGACAAAGTCAACCAACAACCAAAGGCAGGAAGAACACTTAAAACATTCAAATCTAGCTACCTACTAACTCTCTAAGGGGCACAATACACAAAACACACAAGTATAACTAATGCAACAAATTCTACATTTTTTTTTTATTTAAGACTCAAAGGGTAGGAACACCACAAAGACTGACGAACAAGAAACTCACCACACACTAAAACTGACTCAAACTCTAAAACTACACCATAAACACAAACGATACAAAAAAAATTGATGGAGATCTCAATCATATTCCAGTCCTGCAAGGAGGCAAATGAGATCTGAGGTTGATGGGGGAAGAAGGTATTATGGGAAGAGGAGGCAGTCTCTTGGAAAGGCCAGCATCGGATACGAGTTGGATCCAATTACTCCACAGAATGAAGCTGGATAGAAAGACAATATTGTATCTTATCCTTACTGCAGTGTTTGAAGGCTATAAAAATGTTTTTACTTCCACATTTGAATCACAAATTAAAACAAGCACCTAATACCGCATTGTCTAAGACAATTCCCAAATGCCAGAAACAATATGACAGTATTACAACTAATTACAGGCAAGGGTGAACCCCTGGAGTTACCAGGTGCAAGACATACAAATACAGAAAGAATGCGGGGGTTCAAGTTGCCTAACTGGATGGCTGATGTGTCAGCAGTTATAGGCCTCTATATCAAAAGAGCCAGAGCATATCCATCTCTAATTTGGATTTTACCCAAATACCTAATTCAACACTCTGCTGCACGCAGAAAGTTGAGTACTCCATCCTTCAATGCTTGGGACCCTGGTGATATGGAAGAAAAGAAGTTATGTACTCACCATAATGTTCCATCTGAGTAGTTCTACTTCATTTGTCTTCAACCTGTGGGTCTTCAGATCCATATCGGATCTGACACGGCCGCATTTTCCAGCTACGGCTCCGAGCTCCATGCTCCTCCCTTAATCCATAATGCCCCTGTCTCCCTTCTCCCTTCAGATCAAGTTTGCTGCCTAACATATAACAGATACCCGACCTAATAACACCTCATCCTCCAACACCAACATCACAAAAGAACTTTAGCCCTGACAGAACCAAAGATCCCAGCAACAATTGTCTGGTACAAAGGACGTGTCAAATCCCAAAAGATAAGGTTGGGGGGGGGGAGGATGGGGGAAACGGCTGAAAACAAATGAAGTAGAACTACTCAGATGGAACGTTACAGTGAGTACATAACTTCTTTATCTGAAGTAGAGTCCCCAGCTACCTAACTCTTGGGAGGCCCTCATGGAAGGATATTCCGGAGCACGGCAGAGCCAAAGGATGCTCTACTCCTAGAGACCCAATCCAGTTTATAATGAGAGATAAACGTATGACATGAGGCCCAAGTAGCAGCTGAACAAATATCATCCAAAGAGACCCTAGACCAAAAGGCCGCTGACGTAGCCATAGATCGGGTTGAATGAGCCTTCACTTTTCCTGGAAGAGACAAACCTCTATCTGAATAAACCCGGCCAATGCATTGTGAAACCCAGCGAGCAATAATCACTTTTGAGAAAGGTTTACCAAAGAAGGGCTTGGCATAAGACACAAAAAGCTGATCAGACTTGCGGAAAGGTTTAGTCGTGTGCAGATAAAACCTCAACTGCCTATGTACGTCCAGTAAATGTAATTTATATTCCCCTTTGTTCTGGTAGTTCAGAAAAAATACTGGTAAATTAATAATCTGATTTATATTGACTTCCAAAGCTACCTTGGGAACGAAGGACGGGTTAGTGCGTAGCGATACTCTATCTTTGTGAAAGATCATGTAAGGGGTTTTGATAGAAAGAGCTTGAAGCTCCAACACCCTTCTATTAGATGTGATGGCAACCACGAAGGCAGTTTTCCAGGTCAAAAACTGTAGATCCACATATGCCGCAGGCTCAAAGGGAGGAGAAACCAATGCCTGCAACAACAAAGTAAGGTCCCACAGAGGGATGGGGTCCTTAACCGGAGGTCTGAGAAGAAAGGCACCTTTGAGGAAGGTCTTACAAAGTTTAGCAGAAGCCAGCAAAGACATGTCTACCCCAACATAAACGTTAGAAATGGCGGCTAGCTGAACTTTCACTGTAGAGGTACTAGCACCCTGATGAAAAATGCTGGCTAGGAAATCTAAAACTGCTGAAAGTGGTGCAGTGAAAGGGTCCAAAGACCTCTCCATGGTCCAAATAGAAAAACGGTTCCATTTACTATGATAAACTTTCCTAGTGGACGATTTATGAGCCGCCACCAGAATGGATTTAACGGGAGAAGACAGACTGGGAGTCCTAAGAATCATGGGAACCGGAAGAGCCAAGCAGTGAGCTTCAGACTGTCCAGATATGGGTGAGAAATCCCCAAGGGATGAGAGAGCAGATCCGGAACCGGATCCAAGTATCATGGTGGAACAACTAGGCGAGACCTGAGGAAGGGAAACCCAACCTGATGAGGCCAGAATGGGGCTATGAGGATCATAGTGCTCCCCAGCCTTTGGGCTTTCTGCAGAAACTCTGACATGAGGGGAAGTATAAAGAAGCCCGGGAGGCCAAGCATGAATCAGAGTGTCTCTGGGGACTTCCCCAGGAGGGGGGTTCAGAGCGAAAAACCCGCTGCATTTCACATTGGAAGGAGACATGAAGAGATCGCAGCAAGGATGACCTCACTTTAGGAAGATCTGCTCTGTTACTGAAGACTTCAGAGACCACTTGCAAGGCATCAGGAGAGATCTGCTGAGCCTGTCCACTAAAATGTTGGACTGTCCCGGGATGTGCATTGCCACCAGAAAACGGTCGGTGGAGATCACCCATTCCCACACTCTCCTGGCTTCTCGACACAAAGGATAAGATCTGGTTCCCCCGTTTGTTGATATACCAGACCACTGACATGTTGTCCGTCTAAATTGCAATCATTCCCAACGGAAGATGAGCATGGTGGGCCTGCAACGCAAGAAGAACCGCTCTCATCTCTAGAACACTGATATGCAGATAGGTCTCGGAAGAGGACCACGTGCCTTGGACTGTCCTTCCCAAGCAATGCCTCCTCCCCACCCAAGTAGGGCAGTCTCCTCCGTGGTCACTGTGGTTTGGGGTAAAGGAGGTTGAAAGGGACGGCCCTTGAGTAGATGCGGGGACTGAATCCACCACCAAAGGGAGTCCCTGCACACTTCTGAAATTTTCACTGGGAAGGATAAGGGAAGGTCTAAAAGTGACCACTGTACTGCTAGAATCCACTGCAGTATTCTCATATGAAGGCGTGCCATGGGGAGAAGATTTATCGTCACCGCCATAGAACCTAACACCGCTTCGGCTGTTGCTAACTGGTTCTGAAGGATGTGTAAGACATGTAGCCTTAAGCTGCGCAACCTGTCTGAAGTAAAAAAACACCTGTGATTGTATTGTGTCTAGCCGTACCCCACTGAAATCTAGAACTTGGACTGGTTGGAGGCCAGACTTGTTCATGTTGATCTGGGTTTGTCCAACTTGTTGGCTAACTGAAGGAAGGAGTCCCTGGCCTGACGTAGTAGATGCTCTGAGGGGGTGGTAAGGAGCCAATCATCTAGGTACGGAAAGACCTGAAGCCTCAGGTGAGCTGCTACCACTGTTATTACCTTGGTAAACACCTGGGGGGGCTGTGGTGAGACCGAAGAGGAGGGCTCGAAATTGGTAATGACTGGCACCCAGCCAGAAGTGAAGGAACCTCCGGGAGCACCTGTGCATCTTGATGTGATAGTATGCATCCTGGAGGTCGACCAAGCACATCCAGTCTCTGTCCTGTAGATAAGGTAGAATAGATTGAATCGTGACCATCTGGAATTTTGTCTTGGTTACTGACAGGTTCAACTTGGACAGATCCAATAGTGGTCTGAGGTCCCTCGTCTTTTTTGGCACTAAAAAGAACCTGAAATAAACCCCAGATCCAGACTGGTCTTGAGGGCCTGGTTGGATGACTCGTTTTCTCAGTAGTGATTCTACCTGGTTCGCAACATCCACTTATCTGTAGTGATGGACTCCCGTGCGAGCAGGTGAAGTGACAAATGACCCCCTGGCTGCCTCCAGAGATGGACAGCTGGGCAACCCTTCAAGGTTGCTGCCCAGGTTTATCCAAGAAAGGTTCTCGGGACCCAAAATTCCTAGGACCCCCTCTGCATCTAGGGCAGCATCTGTTGTATCCCCCTCTGCCTCTGGGGGACGGTGAGTCCTGAGTGTTTCAGGAAATTGCCTGAGAATTTCAGAACCACATCTTCTTCTGGCCTCGCTGGTTCCTGGAAAAGGACTTTTGAGGCGGGCAGAAGTGGACTCGGATGGCAGACAGTGTCTTCCTGTCCTTCTTGCTCTGGACTAAAGTCTCTCTGACTGAACCATCCAAAGGGGCGCTGGTGAAAGATGCCCTGAAGGGCTCTGAGAACTGACATAAGCGGAGCCAGGCGTGACGCCGGATGGCAACGCCCGACCCCACCACCCGTGCGGCTCCCTCTGTGGCATGGGAGAGCAAACACAAAGCCATTTGTGCATCGAACATCTTCTTCTCCTCTCCCGACATGGACCTTGGGGTCAACTCCGTGACTTCCTTGACCAGATCTCTCTGGAGTCTAATAATGTGTGCCATGTAGTTTCACACTCTCACACAAGGTCGCTGAAGCAGAGACTCGCTTCCCAAAGCGATCCAACATTAGCAGGAAGGGCTCAGGACCTTGTCCGGGCACTTGGGTATCAGCTCTACAGTGTCCGGCTCCTTTCATGCCCTAGATGTAATCAAATCCATGCGTGGATCGACAGAGGGGATACCCAAGACATAGATGGGCCTGAGCCAAATGCCTCCAGACACACGGACTCGTTGGAGGTCGGTTTTCGGGCAGACCACTCCCCCTCTTTGGCGTAGGATTTCCATGATGTCTCCAAAGGAGACATCCTTAGGGAGTGATCTTGGGGAACCTTCCCCTTCATCCAGGTCTGTGTCTTCTGTGAGGGACTCTGGAGGAGAGTCCAATTGTCTTCATTTACACGTATGCTTGCAGGGGGGGGGCTCCTCAGGAGGGCTCTCTGGGGAGGTCTCGTAAGCGGGTTGTTCCAAGGTTGGAACGTCCTGGTGCATTATGGCTACGGGCTGTCCCTGAGAGGGCAAGATGGTCGGACCTGCACTCAAGACCAGGGTGGGTCGGGATGGACTCCGAAGACTAAATAGTCACCTTGACCCTGCGAGAACCCTCTCCACCACGTCAAATGCAGAGGAGGAACGGACTTCCTGGGCTGAACTGATGGAAGTTGCTACCCCCTGATCCAACCGGGGAGTCGGAGCAGAGCCTCTAGGAGCCGAGATGCCTTGAGAGATGCTTCTCTCCAACAAACTCGGAGTAGAGAACACCCCCAAGGATCAGACCCCGAGGCTACGGCTCTGAGAGCTCGGATCCAATCTAGTCGGACTCGACACACTCAGGGCACTAGCCGGTGCTGACCACCCTAGGATCCAATGGCTCTGAAACCTGGGGGGGGCAGATCAGAGAAGGAGTAATAGGTGTGAAAACTGGTTGGAATGTGCCCTCTTCGATGGGAGACAGCCCTGGCAAGACCCCTATCTGGATTTGAGTGCAGATAAATCTCTGCATCATCTTGTCCATCTCCACTTCCGAAAGGCTCCTGGTGGAGTGAGAGGACGCCATCCGAAGTGGGCCGGGAGAGCCGGTGGGGAAAGGGCCTGGGGGCGACCGGCTAACGAGAACCATGGGTTCAGAGGAGAACCTTGGGGACCTGAGCCAAGGTGAAACAGGCCTGGAAATAGGTTTAGTCTTCGTCGGGGGGCTGGCCTCCAACGAGTGGTCAGGGGAGCGCTTGAGAGGCAGGTCCTTCTTGACCTTATCCCCTTCCCTGGGCCTCTTAGGGGGAGGGGGAGTCCCAGAGGCTGAGGAAGGGGAAGAAAAAGCATCAGCCACTGCTTTCTTGGCAGGAGAAGCTGGGACATCTGTCCCAGCAGCGGAGGGCAACAGGACGTTTGTCTCGTCTGTCCTTAAGAGCTCTGGGGTTAAACCCAGCACAAATAGGACAGGGATGGGAGGTGGGCCACCCCCAAAACAAACCACACACAGTGTATGGCCATCCGCCGGGGAAGGCTTATGGCCACACTCTGTGCATCTCTTGAACCCAGGCTTTAGGGCGTCCGCCATGCCTTAGCCTGTTCAAGCATCACAAATACACACACTATAATGAGAAAGAAAAGAGGGGAGGAAGATAGAAAAGCCTACCAGAAAACAACTACGAATAACCCGTGAAGGTACAGAAAAGGTTAGAAACAAGAAGGATAGCTAGAAAGATATCAAAATTTAAAGTTTTTATGCTGTAAACTGCAATCGAGCTTGGACCATGCTGTTTCCTCTCAGGTGGCAAACGAGATCTGAAGGGAGACAGGGGTATTATGGGTTAGGGGAGGAGCATGGAGCTCGAAGCTATAGCTGGAAAATGCTGCTGTGTCGGATCTGATATGGATCTGATGACCCACAGGTTGAAGACCAAATGAAGTAAACTACTTCAGATCTGGTATTTTGCAGTGCATAATACTGAGTAATCTAATCATCCCCTATGGATTAACAACTTGCACCTTTGGCATAATAACCAGCTTTTACTGGACAAAAAGCTTTTGTTCTGGATCTACTGGATTTGAGCAGGTATCTACTTTTCTCCGTCAACTAATTAAAGCAAGCACAGGGTTATTCCTGTCCATCATGAAGTTGAGGAACAATCTCCGTGGTGTGCAAATAACTGGCGGCAGTATCTTCAAATGATAACAATAGAGAAATGAGAAGGATTTTCCAGTATATCAACTCAAACTCATACTAATAAAAGAATAACTTCCCCTCCTCTAAAAATTTCACAGTTGAATCAGATGGAAATGGAATCTGTGGGTTTAGTGACGGACCAAGGTAGGAAGAAATGGGAAGTTCAATCACAGCAAACAATACTAGTAATAGACTGGATCAAGTGTCCGTCAACCCTGCAAAACCCACATCTACCCCACCTAGTTCAATTCACACTGGCCAATGTTGTATATATGTGGCAAAGAACTCCACACTGGCCTTTAATTCTACTAGTCTGGCCCCAGGGATCAGTGTTGGTAGTGTCATAGGGCAGGAGCTAATTATCTTGACAAGTTGTGGGCATGTTCAGCAATTCAGGGCTTATGGAGAAATCTACTCTTGAGCATTCAGACAGCTGTTGCACATACTCTGCTTTCTGAAACATCTCCCTTATACTGGCTACTGGGCTTTCAATCCAAGCAAAAGAGTATTCCGACTACAGTCGGTTGTTGGATTCAATGTGTAGTTTCTACCCTGGTGGCAGTACTTTTTAAGTGCTGGAAAGTGATCACTGATGACTGGACACAAGGCTTTACTTAAATGAGTGACAATTTGAGGACATGGGCTAACAAGCATCTGCATATGAAACAGTGATCAGAAATTTGATATATTCTTCTTTTTCAGCTTATTAGAGAATGAGATTATGTGGATTTGATTTTGTTTGCAGGGCATGTTTGAGAGTTATTTGTTTGGTTAGGGCGTATAATTATACATTTGTACGGGTTATAACTAACTGGAATATTGTTTGATATCTGCCTAAGGTGCAGAACCCATTTATAAAAGGTATGTACCAAAGAATAATAAGTTTGTTTGCATTGATCATCCTTTTACTGATGGTTTAATGAGTTAAGTTGAAACATGGCAATACATCCTTTAAATTGTCATTGTTAAACTATCATGTCAACTGTTACAATATGAGGTTATCATTTGTATGTTTCACTGAATAAAGTTTGTGCATTAAAACAATAGAAATATTATAAAGGTAGGGTAGCACATAGATGCTGAAGGGGAGAGAGAGAGCCCTGCAGCCTTTATTCTGATATATTACAATAATGCACATACCCTGTGGTTGCCCAGGTACAGAAGCACCTGACAACAGGAACAAATACAATGTTGTAACACTAATATCACAACTCTACCAAAAGGTGCTGTGTAAACAGAGTTCATCAACTGTATTACTAGTGTGAAATGATTCAAATGGATTTTTTCTTACTGTTATTCAATGCTCTTTTAAAACTTGTTCTTTAGAACAAAGCACAATTTCAAAACATCCATGACTACAGAAAGTCAAAACCTGAACCTACTTGTCAATGCATATTTTCTCAACCTGAGGGACTAAGACCTGAAGCAGCCTCATAATGGTTTGTAGTGGCAGCTTCGACTTCCACGACATAACCTAGGGAAAGAAAGAAAACAATCTTGTCAGAACATAAACATACTGTCAAGATCAGTTTAAGACTGTAACTCAAAAATTCACAGAGATGTGGAAGCAAAATATAATGGTCATCAATATTATAAATTATACAACTAGTTATTCAAATCCAACACAGAAAAATCTTGCCAAAAATGTTTACCAATCTTGACTCTAAAGACCCCCATCCTGTTATTCCACTACCTCCATAAACTGTCTCTATAGTAACTCACCACACCCTTCTTCCTTAACCACTATCTTTGTCACCTTCCCCTTTACTCTGTTCTCTTTCATTATTCCCCTTGCTTGTTACATTCTACTCAATTTCCTAGAACCTCTTACATTAAATCTCCAAAAATGACTCTAACTGTAAAATCAAAATTTACTAAAATCCTACTCTTAAGCATAATTTCAACTATCCTGACCTACGCCTACATACTCACCTCATTTGAAAAACCATACTATAACCACTTTAACTACTCCCATAAACAGACAACAATTCACAATTCTGTCTTCCCTAAAAGTAAACTTAAAATTACCTCAACTTCCAGCTACATACTACCTAAATACCATAGACTCTCCCACATTAAATACCATACAGCTACTATAACAAGAGTGAAATATCTAACAATCATTATTAATAACCCCACATCAAGACTTTGTAAGCCTACCTTAAAAGATGGCGACATACACCCCAACCTTGGCCCTACAAATTCACCTACCCTGATAACCCAGCCCAAACTCCCCAGCCCAAACTCCCCAACTCTTTGCTAATAGGACATCTAAATATCCAAAGTGTTAATAACAAAGTAACCCAACTTCATGCCCTTCTAGATACCCATAGCTTTGACATCCTCTAACAGAAACATGGTTAAAGCCAAAGACCAAAGACAATGAAATCATTCCCCAAGGATACAATATACTAAGACTAGACCGTATAAAAAGTAAGGGTGGTGGAGTTGCAGTCTTATTCAAAGAGGGACTTCAAATCTCCACCTTATCATTTGACCCACCACAAGATAGTAAAGCTGAAGTACTTGTCACTAAATTTCAAATAAACCATAACAAATCTTTATATATTATCTGCATCTACCTTCCACCTGGTAATAATATTAGCACCATAGAAAACATCCTAAGCTGGGTGTCCTCTACATACCCCCAAGAAACTATTATGCTTGGTGATTTTAATACTGATTGGACAACTGTCAAAGCTGATAATCCCTCCTCCCATATCTACCTTCATGGATTTAGTCAAACTATCACAACCTCTACCAGAATCAACAAACCAAATAAAAAAAGAGCATCCTAGACTGGATTCTTATAAATAGACAAAAACAAACTTACAACACAGGAACTCTGCCAGATGATGTTAGCGATCATACTTTAACCTATATCCTTAGGCATAAAAATGATATCTCTAATCCCCCCATCTATAGAAACATACGTACCAATAAACACTTCAACCCAACATTATTCCAAAATGAACTAAGCGCTTGTAACTGGAACCCTCTAAAAACTATACCACTTCAAGAAGCTGTTGACTATCTAAACTCCAACTTCTTATCTATCCTTGACAAGCATGCACCCAAAAGGACCATTAGAATGAAAGCCAAACCAGCCCCCTGGCTTACTAATGAAACCAAACAAAAGATCTTACTTAGAAATAAAACCTGGGCAAAGTGGAGAGCTAACAAAAATATTTCTGATCAACAACTTTTTAAGCAACTGAGAAATACTACAAAAAAGGCAATACTCACAGACAAAAAGTACTACTACTGTAAAATACAGCAAAATCACCAAAATAACCCCCAGAAATTTTGGTCTAGTGTATATAAACTCCTTTCCCCAGGGCACTCCCATACACCTATCCCGCTTCAAGCAGACCCTAACACCCCCCTCCAAACAGCCAATGCCTTCAACTCCTTCTTTACAGAAACCATACAAACACTAGCTAACCAACTTACTCCAGACAGCTTAAACCTTGCCACGTCCATACCTAGTACTCTACCAGTATTCTCTATTCAACCAATATCTACCACTTTCATCTACAAACTCATCCAAAAACTTAGGCCTTGTACCCCTTCTGCTGACCAGTTACCTTCTGAATACCTCCAAAAAGCAGCCAAAGTAATTTCCTACCCTATATCCATCCTCATAAACAGAACCATTAAGGAAGGTTACATTCCAAACATCTGGAAAATCTCCCATATCATTCCCCTTCACAAAGGCGGCAACTCAAATGACTACTCAAACTATCGACCAATAGTACTCATCACCCTTAGCAAAAATCATGGAAAAATGCGTTCATCATCAACTTTTAAACCATTTAACACAAAATAACATAATAGCTAAATGTCAGCATGGTTTTATGCCATCTCATAGTACCACAACCGCTCTGTTATCCTTTACAGATGTTATAAATAGAAATCGTAATAACAACAACCTCTCATCTGCACTCTTTATGGACCTCTCCAAAGCTTTCGATATGGTTAACCATGCACTTCTGATCAACATTCTTGAATCTTTCTCTCTCGACTCTTTAGCTATTAAATGGTTCAGGTCCTACCTAACCAATAGACAACAAGCAGTTCTCTGGGCAAATAATATATCATCCCTTCTACCTGTTACACTGGGAGTCCCTCAGGGCTCCATTCTAGGCCCACTTCTTTTTTCTCTTTTTATTAACGACCTGCATGTAGCAATCCCACAGGCCACCTGCATTCAATATGCAGATGATTCAACATTAATTTGCTCAGCAACCTCACCATCTGCATTACATTCCCTGACTCAGAATGTATTTAACACAGTAGAAACATGGTTCACAAAATGTTGTCTCCTTCTTAATGCGAAAAAAAAACAAGCTACTTCTCTTTACACCCTCCAATAAGTCTACCCCAATTGATTTCTCTGTCATTTCCAATAATAGCACAATCATACACCCTGACTCTACAACTAAACTGTTAGGAATTACTATTGATAACAACCTTACATTTGATAGTCACATAAATAACACCATTAAAAATGTCAACAGGAAAATTGGCTCCTTATATTGAATCAAAACTTTCTTAACTCCAACAGCTAAAACCAAAATTGCTCATTCCCATTTAATTTCTACTCTTCTTTATGCCTCTCCCATATACACCAACCTCAAAAAGAATAACCTTGTCAAACTACAGCATGCCTATAACAGCATCACCAGATTTGCCACTGGTAACCCCTTTCGAACTCACCACTGTCTAAATCTAAAGCAGCTGGGCTGACTTGAACTTCAAAACCTTCTGAAAATCTCCCAACTAACCATGACCCACAAGATATTTTATCAACCTAATAGCACTCCTATACTATCCAATCTCATAATCCCTTATAAAAACCTAAACTCACTGCGCTCCTCTAACAAGCTTCTAGCTAGTATAACCAAAACTAATAACTTGGTTGGAGATTTCCTGTTTTCTAACACAGTGGGAAAAGACTGGAACCTCCTTCCCAATGAACTAACAACACTTTCTTCTTTGCCTCTCTTTAAACAAAGACTAAAAACATACTTTAAAACTCACTGGTTATGTCCATGTTGTAAACCCGAGTAACCTTTCCCTCTACTAATGTTACTTCTACACCCTACCAATTTTTCACACATATTTCTATAATTTATATGATGAAGAACTGAACTGGTGACTACAATAAAACAATTTGGTAGATTCTAGCCTGCTTATTGTTAGTACAACCTAGTACATAATAACACTATGTCACTTTTATTGTGTAATAGAATTCATCTCACCATTCTTAATGATTTCTATACTAGTGCAAATATATTTTTGATCACTTTTTTTTCATTATTATTACTGATTTTTGTATACTCATTTGAACTACTTTCATTTACTATGTTTCAACTATGTGTACCATCCTTGTTGCTGTATTTCAAGTAATGATCTAACTATTAATGTTGGAGCTTTTCTCCCCGGGCCTCTACTGAAAATGGAAATATATCCAGCTAGACTAGCCCAGTCAACAAATGTAAAATAAATAAATAAAATAAATAATAAAGACGTGAAATAAAAATACTACAGATGTATAATTACAATTGTTAACTCCTAGTTTCTCATGACAGTGCTGGTATCAAATAATACTACGGAGTCTGTCCAGTCTGTCTACTAACATGCAGTTATGGCATACATTCAAATGTCACAGAGCTAAAGTACACTTAGAACAAGTGCCAGCACTCATAATCTATATATATGTATGCATGCATTTCAAGTACAATGTTTTACCTTGCTGATGAACAACCCTCAACTCTCTTATTTTCCAAATCGGAAATTCTTTCATTTCTGGTAGGCATGAGCTGATCATGGAAGGCTGTCATTCTAGCAGCTGGCATGGTGGTCTGTTTTAGTCCTAAACCGAGGGTCCCAGCAATAGCCTGAAAAATCACATCCCACACTACTGGTGAACTGATGTTTGCATGCAGATCCTAGCTACACAGTGTGTTGCAACATGGTGGGCCTTGTGCAGACATGGCCCTTAATGCTGCCTGCTGTATTTCAGAGCCTCTGTTGGAAGTCACTACCCTCCCTCTCCAAAGAATGGGCAAGCTGGCATCAGGTGCTCACTTCCTAAGTGTACTGTCAGAGACAGGTCCTGGATCAAGTGTTATGTGATCACAGATAACAGAGACTGGACAACAAACTAGCAAAGAAAGAAAGCAACTGACTTAGTACTGGTATATTCTCTGCCTTGGTCTGAGACCAGTGAGAGCAAGGGGAGGTACACTGCTGCATTTCATGATTCAGGTTGGCACCAATGACAGTAACAAGACCACCACTGCTGCATTTTATCCCACTTTTGGGTGGCACCCATGAGAGTTAGAAGATATACACTGTTACATTCTCTAGTTTAGGCTAGCAGCTGTGAAAGTAATGGGAGGCACACTACAGGCCAGACTGCTACCAAAGATGTGAGAGGGTGGTACATTTCACTTTTGCTGAAACTGTCAGTCTGCCCCCCCTAATTAAACTATGTCAGTCTATAAGAAACCTAATGCAGTATGTACTGCCCCTCCTAGTTAGTTAATGTTTGACAGAAAATGAGAACAGGAAATGGACACTGGGTAAACAGGATTTTATCCTGTTTTTCCAATCTGTACAAATGCAAAATCTTACTACTAAAGTTGGGTAAGGGTAATCTCTGTCACAGATGGAAGGATGCATACCATCTGGCCTTAAAAGACAAGCCCAGTCAAAATTCCTGCCATCACAAAATACTTCTTCACTTTAATCCAACCCCAAGAATACCGCATACACACCAAAAAAGATTTATATTAGTACTCTTACAGACAGTTTTATGCTATCTCATACGTGGAGATTAAGAAGTCCGTTCTCATCAACAATCGGGACTAAAGTTAACACGATCTACAAAATTTTTGGCCTTTCTGGCAGCTCAGTATATGAAACTTTCTACTGGCCCTTCCTCTTTTACCCACAATCCTCTACAAACTAGCTTCCACTCTGCATCCATTTAGCTGTGCACCCAGCTTGCATCAGAGAAATGGCCCCAGGCTAAGCCATAGTTCTTAGCTGTCCAGATTTTTGCAGAATGTCCATATTGTTGCCTCATATTTTCAGTCTTTTTCTCTTAAAATCTGTGTTTTTTGGCAGACAACTGGTGACTAAAGTCATTAAATAATGACAGACATTTGAGTTTCAGACTCCATATCCTTCAGAAAAATGCATGCCAACACAAAACCTGTTACTCTATCAACTTTCAAATGTTTATAACAGTAATATTTAAAATGTGTCAATATTTTGGGGCCTTTACTCCCCATTATTTTTGGCTTTGACTAGATTTCTTGCACTAAGATGTTGAGAGGTATACGTAACCTAGTGTTATTTTCTGAGACTTTATACAGTACAAAAAATGTGAATTTTGTCTTAAACATTACCTGTACTCATTTGTTTCTTTCTGTTCTAGGAAAGGATCAACATTTTAGATTACAGCAATCCACGTTTTAGACTTAAAGCTTTTTTTCTTACTTCTCCTCCCATGTCTTAGCATATTTTCTGCCTTGCCTAATAGCTATTCTGCAATATAGTTCTTTGTCTCTTGTTGCTCCTAAAGTTCTTTGTAATTTGCATTTCTTTTTTGACTGTGCAGTTGGTTAGTTTTTAAAGAAGGAAAGAAAAGCTTACAAAAAAATCCCACCCCGGGACTAACATATAGGTTCATAGGTTTATACTAGGCTATCTGCCCTAAGGCATTTATAAGCCTAGCCCAAAGTTTTGTGGCTTACGCCACCCCTTATACGAAAAAATACTGTGCCCATTAGTTTGTTGTGCCTCTGTCCAGCAGTGACACAGAGATGATTCCCGGGGTAAACCTATGATCTCCCACCCACAGGTCAAGATTTCTCTTGAACAGAGCCAGTGAGGTGCTCTGCCTCACATGGACCGGGATTTTATTCCACAGCATAGGGAGCCTCTGAGTGATAAATCTATCCCTCCAGCACGTCCTATTTATATCCGTGCTAAGGTTTAAGTCGCTTGCTCTAGTGGTTTTGGTGGATTTGGACTTTTTGAGGTGGAGCATGTCCATTAAGTCCGGGTTGGACATGGCCTTGTATGTCAGGCACATGTCACCTCTGAGCAGACGGTATGCGACTGAATAGAGCTGGAGTTTCTTCAATCTGGCAGCATATGACAGATTTTGGAGTCCCTTTATCCTTTTGGTGAGGAACTTTTGGTGTCTCTCCAATTGCTGCAGATGTCAGGTGAGATACTTGGTGCATTTTTTTCTGTTTAGGAGAATAACACTTCAAATATGACTTTGCCCCTGTTAGAAGCAGGGAAACACTAGTTACTACTGACTAAGCTAAACAATACCTCTACATCTGCTTCTATATGGGTTTTGACTTGAGGACCACTTCAGGTTCACCCCATCAGCTTCTAGAACTGAGCCTATAACTGAAAAACCTAGAAAAAAAGGACGCAAATAAAGAGAGAAAAAGAAACACGGGGTCGACAGAGTTGATAGAGTTAAGACACAAAGATCCCTCTCTGCATCCTACTGGGATAAAATATCTTTCCCCATTTGTGGTATTCCATATTCCTGATGAAACTGTGACAAAAAAGTCTTATTAAATTAGTAAGAAATGAGTGTTTCATTGTTTTCTAATCCAGATGTCAGAAGCAGTTTTGTTTTTTTTTCTATGTCATTATCAGCAAGATGTGAGATCATTCAGGAATCATTCAGACTCTACATCTGAAACAGACTACAGACAAACTACAAAAAGATTAGGTATTTATCAAAGGTCAAGCAATAAAATACCCTTTTGTCTTTCCCCCTCTAGAAAAGATAGAGGCACTTCACTGTCTGCTTTTTCAGCCATAACAATACAGGCTCTCCTCTCATCTTCATTGACATGCAGGTCATACTGTGTGTGAATTATAACCAGCAGTAGACTTGATGCTGCGACTGGAGTGTGTGTGTGTGTACTGCAATTCACTGACAGCATTTCTCATGAAAGCCATACTGCCTATGCATATAACTGACTGCAAACTAGTCAACCACCCTTGAGAAAACAAAATTAGAAGTTTCGTACTTAACCATAACTTGTCATCTGTGTTGTCCAATTTCATTCTTCCCCACTGATGGGTCCTAGGATCTGATCTCGGATTCGACTGGGCCACTTCACAAGATTAATGATCCAAGGCTCGAGCTCCTCCTTCTTCCATAAGGCCTCACTTCTCCCTTACCTCTTCAGATCGAGTTTGCTGCTCTACAGACGGTTATCTATAAGGATACATATGTAGTAACATAACATTACTATAATCTGGAGCTCAAACCTAGAACCTATGGGTTCCTAAATTCCTTTAGATAGCTCTCAACAGCTTAGGATGGGGGAAAGCTAGACAGGACGTCAGGAAGAATGAAACTGGACAACACAGATGCCAAGTTATGGTAAGTACATAACTTCTAAATCTGATGTTGTCCATTTCATTCTTCCTCCCTAATGGGTCAGAGTCCCCAGCTACATAAATCTTGGGTAGTAGTCTTCATGGAAGGATATGCCAGGGCACCACTGAACCAAAGAATGCACTGTTACTGGAGACAATATACAGTTTATAATGCAAAACAAATGTCTGTGACCTGGACCATGTCGCTTCTGCACAAATCTCATCAATAGAGGTCCTCACTGAAAAAGCAGATGAGGTAGACATTGACCAACTAAAATGAGCTTTTGGGGGATGGGATAGCTGCATGCCTTTCAAGGAGTAGACAGTAGAAATGCAATCTGTAATCCACTTTGCTAGTGTGACTGTGGACACTCCCTGGCCTAGTCAACTAGGTGACAAAGATACAAAAAGCTGCTCTGATTTTCTATGTCCTGTACAGGTAAAAACACAACTATCCATGATCATCAAGCAAATATTTGCCCATGTTGGAATGACTGGGGAAGAAAACTGGTAAATGAATGGAATGGTTAATATTCCACTTTAGGCATAAAGGTATGATTAGCTCTTAAAGAGACCCTATCTTTGGAGAAGGAGATACAAGGTGGCTTGGATGATGCAGCTTGCAGTTCAGACGCTCTTTTTGCTGAAGTAATGGCCACGAGAAAAATGTTTTTCCAAGATAGAAACTTTAAGTCACAGGAATCAGCGAGTTCAAAGGGCTTCTGAGTGAGACCTTGAAGAACAATGGTGAGATCCCAAGGAGGAGACATAACCTTAATGGGGGGGGGGGGGGGGGTCCTAAGAAGAAAAAACCCTTTCATAAAAGCCTTACATAATTTGGATGTTGAAAGAGAGAAGGAAAAGGAAGAAGAATGTTCCCCTACATGAAAATTAGCAATTGCTGCTAGTTGCAGCTTTATGGTGGAGAAGCCGGCATCCTCTTGCAAAAGTAAGCTTAGGGACACAAGTATAGCTAAAATAAGGGCAGAAAAGGGATCAATATTCTGTTCCTCTGCCCAAATTGAGAATGTCTTCCACTTACTGTTATACACCTCTTTTTGTGG